>NC_056725.1:1021473668-1021708668 GCF_019279795.1 Protopterus annectens
TTTGTGCACTTGTCAGCCCTATAAGCTCTGTAGCATGTGTGATAACTGTGTAACACTATAATGCAAATAACTAAATAAGCAGGGGTTCTATTCTCAGGTCTAGCAAATGTGTATAAGTATATGTACAAGAGTTTGTAAGTTTGTATGTTTGTAGGACAAAGTATTTTGAGGACTTTCCCACCCACAACACTTCCCAGTGCCCTACTTTAGCAGTCCTGCTGATGTCATTACCCTTAGAAGTACCTTTGGAAAACACTCAGCCCTATAAGCTCTGTGGTGAGTGTAATAACTAAGTAACAGTATAGTACAGACAATTAGATAGGCAGGGGTTCTACACTCAGTTGTGCCAAATGTGTGTGTGTATGTATGTGTGTATGTGTGTGTGAATGTGTGTGTATGTTTGTAGGGTAATGTATTTTGATGCCCTTCCCACCCAGTACATTTCCCATTGCCATACTTTACAAGGGCTCTTGATGTAATCACCTTGGACATACCTTGCGACACTGTGAAATCCTATAAGCTCCGTGATGCATGTGATAACTGTGTAACACTGTAATACACATAACTAAATGGCTAGGCAGTTTTAAACTAATACTGGCAAGTGTGTGTATGTGTGTGTGTGTGTGTGTGTGTGTGTGTGTGTGTGTGTGTGTGTGTCTGTGTGTGCGAGACTCACATCATCCCTGTGTGTGCATGTGTTTGGGTGAGAATCATATCCTCTGGGGATGTGGGTTATACCATTTTGAAGCATGTACCACACAGTACATGTCCCATTGCCATACTTTACAAGTCCTGCTGATGTCATTCACCTTAGATGTACCTGTATACACTTGTCAGCCCTCTAAGCTTTGTGGCATGTGCAATAACTGTGTAATACTCTAGTGAAAATACCATAGATAGGTAGGGGTGCTAACCTCATTACCAACAACTATAGTAGTGTGTGTGTGAAGCATATCCCTTGTGGCTGCTGTGTGTGTAGGTTATACCATGTTAGGGCTTGCTGACCCCCTACCCATGACATTACTTTAAAGACCCTGTTAATGGCATCTGCCTCACATGCACCATGTAACACTATAAAGCCCATACCAGCCATTTGCACAGATGTACATGGGATATCCACGTTTGCAACCTATATGTGGTTTATGTCCCCTGACAATTAACATTCCTGTGATATCATTGCCAAACATGTCACAGTTACTGTATTGACACACATGCCAGCATCAGACACCGTACTTGACTGACACATCAGGCTGATACAATGTTTGTCACTCTATCACTTGTGCAGGTTTGTAGGAGCAGTAGACAAGACCAATCGGTATGTCTGGTGGGTTATCCCACCATCCATGAAGGCATTTGCAACATTACCTGTTGTAAGAGGTTGTGTATTATGTCCCAGGCATATAATCTATGTGGAGCATGTCATGTGTACACAGCACTATAGTAAATACAAGTGGATACTTAGGGTTACTAATATGTCTATTGGCAACAGTGTATGTGTTTCTGTATGCACAGCCCATGTGGCTGTCTTTAGTGTGTGTATGTGATGGCTATACCATTTTGTGTGCCTCTTCCACCCTGTGAATTCCCCCATTGCCAACCTAGTGTCACAGTTACACAGTTTCTAACACCAAGCCACTGTGGTGCATGTAATGGTCGTATCACCGTGTATTGTACATTAATAGATAGGCAGGTCATCTACTCTGATAAGTGTCACCTGCTTGTGCATGTGTGTTTCAATGCATGTCCTCATGAAGTGTGTGCGTGTGTGTCTGTGTGTGTGTCAGATGGCTCTAACATGTTAAGGGCCTCTGAACCCACCACTGGAAATTCTAACAGCTCCTGCATTTGTCACTCACTTCAATAGTAGTGGCAGACACTGCCACACTACAGTACCACTGTGCTATCTGTGTCATGTATCTAGCGCTATCATTCATAATACTGTGCAGGTAGGGGCTCAGCTCAGCCCTTCGTCAGCTGCCCCATGTACAGGACTATGACTCTGTGTGCACTACCAGCATGAAAGGCTAGACATGCATATGAGATAGCAGATACACATGCTGGAGATTGTCAGGTTAAACGAACACAGGCTGACCTATGTCAGAAATACATACTCCAAACCTGTCATACACAGCACCAGGCATACCCTCATAAACTGCATGATGGTTGAGTGGATGTAACAGAAATGGCAAGGGCAACAGGTGCTGCTAGCTGAATCTGTTGCAGTTAAAGTAATGGCTAAGCTTGTGCGGGACCTAGTGCCAGTACTCAAGTAACCTCCTCTGTATGTGTGAGCCTGCAGTACTACAGAACAACCAGATGACATGTATGAAGGCTAGGTGGCTGTGTCAAGGGTATGTATGCAAGGTCACACTGTCTGCCACAATTGCCCCTCACACACTGTTGCATGTAAACACGTACATATAAAGCTATACCTTGGCTATGAAAAGGTCACTGTATTTCCACTCTGCCTTACTCATCATTGCTGCTGTCAGTAGGCCCACAGCCTGCAGACATACAGACACCTAAAACACAAGCAGAATACAGTACGTGACACTACAGTCAGTCAACAGTACTAACAGCAGTAGTGCATCATGGCTAACAAGGTACATAAACCTCAATGTGTACCAATAACTACTGCCAGCAGACAGCACCTTACATGCCATGACATTGCTACACTGTACTATAGTCATCCTGTGCATCAGACCCATATGAGCATGTCCATGCATCGATGGTATGGATAACAGGGTTGTGGCACAAGTATCATCACATGCACAGGGTGTGGTGTTGGATTGCCAAAGGCCTAAGCTGGGCCATATGGGTGACATCATGTGTGTGTGTGTGTGTGTGTGTGTGTGTGTGTGTGTGTGTGTGTGTGTGTGTGTGTGTGTGCGCGTGTGTGTGTGTGTCTGTCTGGCAGGGTGATGTTCAACTGGGCTGTGCAGAGGAGCTGCGCGTGTCTGGTGGTGACTGGCCTGTGATAGGGACATCTAAGTCTTTGTCTGTACACCATCAAGTGATGTGGATGCCCGACACAGGGCTATGTTGGACAGCCATGGACCGTACATAGCAGGATGTACGGTTCACCGTCTTCCAGATGGGATGCAGTAACTGGTTCTTCCAGGAGTATCACTGGCACTGCCAGGCCCAAGGACAAATGCAGTACTACTCCCTGATGGTGACTGCTCTCTGCTGGATCCATGTCCCTGATGGGACTGGCTAGGGCAATGTGCCTATGGCCTAATCCGGTGTGGTGTGGACAGCACCCTCCCTTTGGTAGTGCTGTTGGCACTGCCACTACAGGACTGTGAATGTAAACGTCCATGTGGGCTCACAGCTGATCATGTTGCTGACCTACATTCACCTGGCTGATGCCTTACTCCCACCACATGCTCAAGCACAGACATTGCACGGTCGAGCAGTGACAATGTCTCACCCCACTGTCTATCCACAACATCAGCTAGATGACATATGGCATCACAAATGCCATGGAGGTCAACATGCATGGCAGGGAGCCCTGCATTCATGACCCTGAGCATCTCTCTAGTGTTGCAGTCAGTACACACCAATACCTCCATGACGGACTGTAATATGCATCTGGTGACACCTGCTGTGGCACTTGTGACAGGGGCTTGATGGGCAGCAGTCCTCTGTTGAACACCCATGTCCATTTGCCTGTGTGTGATCTTGCCTGCTGTCTAGCTATGGCTGGTGTCTACACTCACACTCGCCATACTCAACACACTAACTTGTTCCATGGCACCACCTTTAACCCGTCCATCATCTGTGGCTGCGGGGGAGTGGGTATGTGTGGACATACTGACTGTATGCGGGGACATGGTGGGTGAAAGAGGGTTACCTAACAATGGCATGGATTCAGGCACCAACAACCCCACCTGTGCCTCACTATGACCACCATCATCATGGGAGTTCGCTAAGACACTGACATCAGGTTGTGAGGGGGAGGGGCACCAACCCCTCTCTCACCTGCGAGGGGAAGGCAACATTTGTAAATTAATACCCTGCAGTATTATGTTTGCTGATACACACACACACACACACACACACACACACACACACACACACACACACACACACACACACACACACTACTGATAACAGTCTGGCACAGGTGTGACACCTATGGGCCCTTCAAGGCAGACCTTACAGTAGTTCTGCCTGCTGCAATCCATATCTTTCACTGCTACTGTAAGGCTCATAACAAAGGGTGACAAATCCTACTGTGTGATGGGCCTAGTAGCAGAACAGTAATTGTGGCCAAGACCAAGGCTATTGGAGTGAGCTATACAGTGTCACCAAGTGCATATGCATGTACTGTAACAGCTGACATATTGCTATAGAGACCACACACACTGACACGGTGTAACAATATGTGATGATAACTGATTAAGGGACAAGACTATACACTGTCACTGCAGTACCTACACAGTTCAGACTCACAGGGATTCATTTCAGACAACATTGCAGGACAGTCTGCAATACATACAGGAAACATGTAAAGTAGCAGGTGCATAGCCTCATAAGATGATACCAGGCTATTGGCCCTGATGCCCTCATAAGCCTGGCCCAGACTTTCACCCATGTCCCTTCCAAGCCAGAACCAGCTGGGACATGCGCGGGATCCCAGGGGTGTCTCATCTGTTTCCCATGCAGTCATCCAGCTTCTTCTTCAAGAGGGCTATACACATACTCTGCCAGACATGGGGAGGGTGTGTATTTTACAGACAGTGTATTGTGTGGGACACTACACTATCCCGCCAAGTACTATGCATGTCACAGACCAGGTGAGGGCCTTGTGTGCATGATGCATGAGTGAGCTTTGCCTTACAGATATGCAGAAATGCCATCAGGCTGGTTTGGAAATGGCCTTTTATGCCAGACACAGGTCACCAAGGATCAGTCTCTATGAGACTAAGTACAGGGACAGGGCTTTCAGCCTACCTGTATTGGATAGGTGTTACAAACCCTGGATTTGCCTGGCCAGGAACCACTGTGGTCTCTGCAACTGCTGCATTTGTTTGGCAAGGTACATGCCAAAGGAGCCATTGTACATGGTAATGTGTCTGATAAGGGTACAGTACAGGGATGTTGTGGCCTCCTGTTTCCTGGATGACATACCCATATTTGTGAGGTGGGCCATGTGGACAGCCTTCCATACAATGGTGCCCACATGGTGGGAAACTGTTAGGTTGCTACCAACCTTGATGCACAAGTCGCCTCACATCTGATTGCATGCTCAGTACATTATTACTGTCATAATTAGTGTGGATGGAATCTGCCACAGCAGGGATAATAATGCCTCTCCTGGCATTCAGTTTGCAGAAATGCTTCTTGTACTAGTCATTAATTGGGTGAGGGCCTCTTGGGAGATGCTCACATCAGTAGGGGAATTTAAGACAGTGGCCAGCTTGCAAGCATTTGTACTCCTGGTCAGCCACAGACCACTGCGTTTGTCTTGTACCTCAGATACATATATCTCAAATGGTAGAGGCCCCCAGTCCAATCCTTGGGGTATGCCACTTTGGAAGACTCTACTACTAGAGGTGTGTTCCACTACTTTGCCCGAGTAGGTTCTATCATTGAGCCAGTTAGCTACCTATCTGGTAACATACAGGTTGATGCCTAGCTGTGTCGGCATATGTATCCTGGCTGCCTGGGAATTATTGTGAGAGAATTGGGCTAGGTGAAGGTAGGCATTCTTCACCATCTTCCCCTCATTCTTGTGTTTGTTGACCACTTCAGAGAGTTTGACCAGGTTTAACAGGCCTGATCTCCCTTTGACAATACCACGCTGTGTGCGCTCAGGCATTATGAGGTTGCCAATGTCCCTGTTCATAATGTCCTTCATACTGCCTTCCATGCCCTTGCAGAGCAGGCTAGTTAGGCTGATGTGCATATGATTGGCTGGGTCTGTGGATTGCTCCGCCTTTGTGTATAGAGATGACAGTGGCTGTCCTCTGTGCAGATGGGAAGACACTAGTGCTCAGGCATTGGTTACTGCAGTGCATAATGGATTTGAGAGCTCATGCCTGTGTTCATGTAGGATGCAGCCAGGGATGGTATCAGGCCTATGGAGACTTCTGTGTGTTGCCTTTGAGAGGGCATTATGGACCTGCTTCCTGATGATGAGGGGAGGGGGGTAGGTGCTGTGCATGCACATGTGTACCAATGGGGGACATGGGGTGATGTTTACACTTCACCTGTCTGCAGCAGGTTGCCTATATCTATGCTGTATGTGTATGTGGTGTTATTGATCACCACTACAGATTAGATTTGTGTGTTGCCTCTGGGATTACAGACATTGTGAAAGGCCTAGTGATTGGCCTTGGTGGATGTGTCCAATTTGCACTCAAAGACAACCTTAGGGTAATTCACCTGTGACCTTATTTGCTTGTGCAGACCAAGGTGACATTGCTTCCAATAAGGCACCTGTTCCTTCTTGGCCCTGTCCAGCAATTATTTCCACCTATTATGGTATTTGTGTATTGCTGTTGTCCACTGATGTTTACCCTACCTTGAGGGAGATGACGTTGTCCTTTCAGGTATTGCTGAGTCCATACAGCAATGTAGGTGCTCACATAGTATTGTGGTGTGGGCCTGGACACTTAAATAAAAAAGAAGCAAGTGGAGTGGTAGGAGAAAGCTAGTAAAAAGCTAATAAAATTCACGTATCGTCACTGCAACAAATCTGTTTATTTGGTAAGCGTTTTCGGTGGTACAAATAATCCACCTTCTTCAGACCAAGAACAACCTCTAACAAATGCATATATATACTCCTGTTACTCAATTAGTTAATAATTTACCCTATAAAATCAATCAATTAATCAATGAATAAATTAAATACATTGTTTAAATAAATAATAATAAAATCCTCTCTTGATAAACAAACAATATTACCATGCTATAATCCATGCTAAACTCACAAAACTTTTTTTAAATATATATCAAAATGAATTACATGGTGAATGCTACTAGGAATTACTTAGAAAAATCTACAGTGGTCAATATTACATTTGATAACCTGGACACTACTGCTAGTTCCAACTGATGGGACGTTGGCTGTAAAGTTACTTCTACCTGCTCTGAGGAGATTTATAGTCATTTGTGTAAAGTTAATTTTGTTTGACCTTGACGAGGGGGGGGGGCAGGGAGATGCTGACCTGAACAGTGATGGCTATGTGGTCAGATCTTACCAAGGAGGATGACACTGTAGCAGTGCTATAGTGGCTACTCATGCTGGTTAGGACCAGGCACAGGATATTTCCACCTGTTGTCGGAGTGTTGACCAGCTGATCCACTGCATTGCCATTGGCAAAGCTGAGGAATCTCTGTGCATTGATATTCAGATGGCATAGGTCATACAAATATGAGTCAGACATGCGGTCAGTCGGCAAAACTCTGGACAGTTGTCAGGTATGGAATAAAAAATAAAGTAAAGTAAAATCCACTGCTCAGCAAGCAAACGCTGTAGTTTTCCCATGTGGTAAATGTGCTCTCTCATTCTATCCCTTAACGGCCGGTTAGTTTTACCAACATAGAAACTCGGGCATGCCTGACAAGTAGCTAAATACACCACATTAGGCGTCATACAATCTGCATCTGCCTTGATGGAGAAAATGGTGTGTAAATCCAGGTGTATAAACACCTCACTGCTATCAATAAATGAACAGAAGTTGCAGTGACCACAGGGTTTAGTGTGACCATTGTTCTTCAAAATCCTATCATGCCTGGGGTGACAAAGCAATCGCTTTAGGTTGCTCTTATTCCGAAATAGGAAACTTGGTGTCTCCCCCACAATGCGTTTCAAGTCATCATCAACCAGGAGAATATCCCAATGTTTGCTAATAATTTCCTTTAACTGATATTGATCAGAAGTATACAGAGTAGAAAATTTAATAGATCTATTTAACATATGATCTCCAACGGTTTGATCTTGGACCCTGGGTCCAAAGTATGGTGCACCTGAAGTATGCATGACATGTATGCTTCCTCCATGTATGGTATAATCTCATTATCCTTGTATCCCCGGGTCAGTAATCTATTTCTCAGATTGTCTAATTCTGAGATAAATCCCTGTTCAGTGGGGTTCAATCTCGAGGCTCTAATGGCCTGTCCTTTCATTATATTCTTAAAAACAAATTGTGGGTGCATACTAGACCTTAATAACAAGGAATTGCAGTAACATGCCTTGCGATAGACCCCCGTATTTATCATATCATCTGTTAATCTCTCAATATATAGGTCTAAAAAATCAATTCTATGTGTGGAATAGTTCATGGCAAAAGTAAGGAATGTAGTTAAATCATTCATAATGGATAGCATTGATTCCAGCTGTTCTGATGTTCTATTCCAAAGAACAAAAAGGTCATCAACAAAACTTCTGTAGAACACCACATGTTCACAGAAAAGTGCATTCTTAAATAAAACATGTTCCTCCCAATATGCAAGGAACATGTTGGCGTAGCTATTTGCACATGGAGTGTGGTGGTAATACTATGAATCTTACTGAATCTAAGGAGACTGACTGGATCATTCGTTTGAAAGCTGATAGGGGGGCATGGGTTGAATGATAGAGCTTCTATAAAACCTAAGCTGAGACAACGCAGGCACATAAAATGAACTATCATTTATTTGTATATGTTCTTGATTATGTATTTTATCAATATTAACTTATCAGAATGTTTATTTACATGTTTTTAGGTCACTATGCATGTTTTATATATTTTTGTCTTACTTTACATTAACATGTTTATATATGGGAGAGTTCTTTAAATTCTCCAGCATTGCTTTTAATTGTTTAAATTGTTTTAATTGATTAATTGAGCTGCTTATATAGGGAGGTCTACTGTGACTTTTATACAAGGATCTGAAGAAGCTGTAATGGTGAAAGCTCATCCGTATGTTATAAGTGCACATTCTTGGAATTAAATTTGGAGTTTTGTTCTTACTTCTGCTGTACTCCGCTTCCTTTGTGACTTACATTATATCTACCTCACGGAACTACAGCGTTTGCTTGCTGAGCAGTGGATTTTACTTTACTTTATTTTTTATTCAGTGCATTTTTTCTGCTTGCCAGCAAGAGTAAGACTCTTTTCTTGGGTAATGGCGAATCTTGAACTGGATTATGTCCCGAGATGTGAAGACCGTGGGACTGGAGCATTGCAGGTGCGCTTCCAACAGTATTTAAAAGAAACTGTCAGTGCATCTCTGGTTTTTGAGTCTACGCCGACCTCCGATGATGTCATGACGCCGACCTTGAATTCGGAAAGACTACATGCAGTTTTGGATAGCATGGAGAAGGATTTCATGAGGCTCAAACGCTTACAAACACAGCGGATACACTTCCAGTTCTGCCTCGAACAACATATTATTCCATGAGGTTTAAGGGTTCTTAATATGCCAAATCAAGGCAAGGAACATCCAGATTTACTCGCGAAATGGCAACGCCCGAACATTGAGGTGAGTCGCAAGTATTTGCAACTACTAATTGACTTTTTCCTCCCTGAGGAGGTTAGGTTAACAGATAATATTAAGCTCAAACAGCAGGAGCTGTTTAGTAACTTTTCGGATAAGGTGGTTGCACCATTGTTTGAGAACTTGCTAGATTGTGTGCTAGCGTATGAAAGAAAACTTTTACAGCAGAAAAAACACAACGCCACCAGGGATATTAATGATTTTAAATTGGGCAATGTATTCTTATGGCCCAGAACAGGGCTGGATTCCTCTACAACGTCTCAGATGCATAGGGATCCTTCTACCCCCATGCCTCCTAGGAAAGTAAAGGAATCTACACACTTTAATTTTATCAATGATGTTACAAGTAATAGTGTAACAAACGACATGAATGTGGGTGTTGAACTGAATGGACATAACAGCATTACTCCTGTGGAGATGGACTCTGCCCAAGTTTGTACTGGGGGGGGGGTCACCATCAGTAATGATGCATGTATTTTGGAAGAAATACCACCTGTCACTGGGACTACCACAGACAATTGCAAGGACTCTGTGGATGTTATTCATATTGTACATCCCAGTACATGTACTAGAAACAACTTATATCCTGAAGTACATGTGGTTAAGAATAGACCTGTTTCTACAAAAGAAGGATCAGAGCCTGTTGTTAAACCTAAGAAAACTACTACTTTGACTGATTCCAGCAAGCTCTCAAGTTTGGATTTGACTTTTCCTCTGCCAGTGCGCATGGAGAAAGGTCCTCGCAGACCTCGCTCCATGAGCAGGGTCAGACAGAAGAGGAAATTATCAGGGGATTTTATGCCCCATCAGACTTTAAAGAGAATGTGGAACAACAAGCTTTAATTTATAATTTGTCCCACATTACTCTAACAGATGATGATACCAGTTTATTAAACAAAGGTTTGAATTTTATTCCTAAAAGGCAGAGCAAATTGACTGATACAATGATGGACTTAAAACTTTTTTGTAGGAATGTAATGCTTAGATTCATTTATAATGATTCTGAGAAAGAATCAGCACAGAGCAGGAAGTTTGCTTTTAAGAATTTAAGTGATTTTGTACCAACTCACCACCCATTAGTTGAAGCATTCCTTAAGTTAACAGAGGAGGAATTGTATAGTTACTATAATACTCAACTGGGACCCCAAAACAGAAGAGGCGGATAACTTGAGCTTTCGGGAACATCAGTGTCTGAGGAAATTGCAGAATGATCCTACCATTATAATTAGACCAGCTGATAAAGGTGGGAAAGTTGTAGTATTGGATATGTCATTTTATACGGAGGCTATGTCCTCCATGTTACAGGACAGGTTCTATGAACCTACTTCCATGGAACAGGTTCACTCTGTTGTCAGATATATTCATGACACGCTTTATGATATTCTTAGAAGTAATTTAATAAATAAGGAGCTATATGGATACCTTATGATTTATACACCCACTATACCGATTATACAAGGTCTCCCCAAGGTACACAAAAATATGAAGAACCCACCCATGAGAACCATAGTTTCTGGCTGTGGTTGGGTAACTGAACACCTTTCAGTTTTTGTGGAGAAACATCTGAAATGTGTATTGAATGACAATGTTACAGTCTTGAAGGATAAGAGCAACCTAAAGCGATTGCTTTGTCACCCCAGGCATGATAGAATTATGAAGAACACTGGTCACACTAAACCCTGTGGTCACTGCAACTTCTGTTCATTTATTGATAGCAGTGAGGTGTTTATACACCCGGATTTACACACCATTTTCTCCATCAAGGCAGATGCAGATTGTATGACGCCTGATGTGGTGTATTTAGCTACTTGTCAGGCATGCCCGAGTTTCTATGTTGGTAAAACTAACCGGCCGTTAAGGGATAGAATGAGAGAGCACATTTACCACATGAGAAAGGGCACTTTACACAATGCCTTAGCAAAACATATAACCACCAATGACAATGATCATACTTTCTTGCTCCGGGTCCAAGAGATAATTGTTGTGAATAAGAGGGGTGGTAATACTATGAATCTTACTGAATCTAAGGAGACTGACTGGATCATTCGTTTGAAAGCTGATAGGGGGCATGGGTTGAATGATAGAGCTTCTATAAAACCTAAGCTGAGACAATGCAGGCACATAAAATGAACTATCATTTATTTGTATATGTTCTTGATTATGTATTTTATCAATATTAACTTATCAGAATGTTTATTTACATGTTTTTAGGTCACTATGCAAGTTTTATATATTTTTGTCTTACTTTACATTAACATGTTTATATATGGGAGAGTTCTTTAAATTCTTCAGCATTGCTTTTAATTGTTTAAATTGTTTTAATTGATTAATTGAGCTGCTTATATAGGGGGAGGTCTACTGTGACTTTTATACAAGGATCTGAAGAAGCTGTAATGGTGAAAGCGCTCATCCGTATGTTATAAGTGCACATTCTTGGAATTAAATTTGGAGTTTTGTTCTTACTTCTGCTGTACTCCGCTTCCTTTGTGACTTACAGTTGTCAGGTATGGACTCAGTATATAACATACAGCTCAACACACACTTCTGCACTTTTTGTGTTTTATGCACATACCCTATATAAGTCTCTTACATTTGTAAGACAAGCATATGTATCATAGTAGCATTCACAGGTAACATATGAATATTTACAACATTCCAGGTAGCTGGTCTAGCAGTGTCACAGTCAGTATTGGACAAAAGACACTCCAGTAGTAGTCATACATGAGCTGACCTTTGCTGGGATGACTCAGGGACCAGAGATGTGATCCATGTCACTGCAGACAGGGCAAGCAGGAATGGCCACAGGTGCCAGACAGCAGCATGTGAGTCCAGCAGGTCTTGTTGCGACCTAGTGTTTAACTTCCTATTTGAATTATTGCATCCCCCCTTCTGCATTCCATTACAAGCTTACTTGATTGACATACCTGTTATAGTGCTGAAGTTTCCTCAGAATAATGCAAATGGTTAGGTTTGGGTTCAGACCTGTGTTGCATAGGCAGCAGCATGCCTTTTGTAAGTAATGCTCATCAGCAGGTGATAGCCTGTGCACCAATCAGTGTCCCCCACTTGCTACTTGCATCCAGAGCAGCTATGTTGTTTTTCCATTAGCCAGTGCCCTAGCAACACAGTGCTGTAATTAAGTCCTTCATGTGGGCCTTGCCCCTTTTCCTTGCCTGTGTGGAGGACATAATGGAGGTGTCGGGGCTACAGCTTCACAGATGTTAGGTGGAAATACCTCTCAGGAGAAGACATGTGGAGACAGCCCAACAACATGGGGGACAAAGCTCCAGAATTGGGTACAGATTGTAAGTAGGTATTGCTGTTATACACATAGAAGATTGCTAGATTAACAGGGTTTGTCTGGACATGCATTTTCTGTGTGACTTGACGTCTGACAGTGATATATCTCTGACATACCTCTCAACTGTCCAGATGTCCACAGACTGCCCAGAGGTTTGCCTGTTATGTTTGATCTGTTCCTCAGACAATTTCTGTTTTTGAGAAATCAGTAGAATAATGTGAGGATTGTAGTAAGTAAATGTTGACATCCATTAGTGTTACAGACATTATATCCTTCCAGGATGTTATGTTGCAACAAGACCTGTAATACCAGCAACTGTTTCAGTTTGTAACACCATATGTGAGATATGTCCCTCTTTTTGGCCCCCTGTCCCCCAAGTATGTCATGCTTTGTCCAGATATCTTGCAATAAGAGGTTCAGAGGTACAGTATATCATCATTTAGTGGCTGCACTCCTGATATCATCCCAGTGACTTAGCAGACTCCTGGAAGTGGTATGCATTTTGGCCATGAATATCATCCCACAGCTTTGACATTCTGTGGAAATCTGTACAGTTGAAAGATATGTATGTCTGGCCATTGTTAGACTGCCAAGATTGTGTAGCAGTGTTGTCTGTAAATGTTTGTTGGGCTGAGTAGGGAGAGTAGCAGATGTGAGTGTCATAGATCCTTTTCTATCTGACTCTGCATACTGCTACAGTTGCTGGTGGTATATGTTTATAGGGGCAGACTAAGAAATGCCCTGTGACACCTCAGAATTCCAAGTAAACTGTGAGTTGGGCTAGTATATGTTGATGTGATGTGTGACTGGCAATCAGGACATATTTGTTCAAACAGTTGTTCTACTCTAGAGTTCATTTGGGGTACTGGTATATTGCTGTGACTGTGGTGCAAATGGTTGTGGGTGGACAATTTCTCACCAATAGCTGCTTTTCCCTAAAGTTCCATCCCTGTAGTGCATGATATATTTGGAAATAGATGGGTAATTCCCCGGAGCTGATTTGGGGTAGTGTCGTGTTGGTCTTACTATGGTTCAGAAGGTGCTGGGTGAAATGGTTGGCAGCACTCGGTGTTTTTTCTCTTCTGTTACATGACTGCAGTGATACCTCTCCACTGTCCAGATGTCTAGACACTGTCCAGCTGAGTGGCTCATATGTTTGGTCTGTTCCCCATAACAGTTGTGGGTTTCTGACAAATCACTGGGATGATGTGAGTATTGACATCAGTAAATGATGACAATCATTTGTGTTTCAGACCTGGAATCTATCAGAAAATGTATGTTAAAGCAAACCATGCTACTCTAGCAGACTTCTACGTGTATAACAGCCATATTTCAAACATAAATATGTCACTATTGTTTGCCCTTTATCCCCTGTATATACATATATATATATATATATATATATATATATATATATATATATGGGTCCCCTTCTAAAGACCGAACCGCCGATCCCCCGACGCAGAAATCACCGACGCCAGATAACCGACAGGTATGTATACCGACAGGGTGATTCGCCGACAGCGGAAAGACTGACAAGGGTAATGTGTGATCGCGACCCGGTAAGTGTGCAACAGTGACGGAGGTAGGAGTGGTCAGGTAAGTGAGTTAGGGTTAGGGTGCAGGTAGGTGAAGTGTGCGTTAGTGTCGGAGCTTGGGCTAGGGGTGGGTAAGTGAGTTAGGGTTAGGGTGCAGGTAGGTGAAGTGTGCGTTAGTGTCGGAGCTTGGGCTAGGGGTGGGTAAGTGAGTTAGGGTTAGGGTGCAGGTAGGTGAAGTGTGCATTAGTGTCGGAGCTTGGGCTAGGGGTGGGTAAGTGAGTTATGGTTAGAGTGCAGGTAGGTGAAGTGTGCGATAGTGTCGGACCTTAGGGTTAGGGTTTGGGTCAGGGCTAGTGTGTATGCTATGTAGTGTAGTGTGTTGTTTACGTTCTGTGTGTCGGTGTTATGGTGTTCGGTGTTTCGCGTTGTCGGGTTTGTGTGTTGTCGGTTTTCTGGCGTCGGTGATTTCTGTGTCGGGGAATCATCGGTTCGGTCTTTAGAAGTAGACCCATATATATATGTATATATGTGTGTATATATATATATATATATATATATATATATATATATATATATATATATATATATATATATATATATAAATATATCTACATATATATATATATATATATATATATATATATATATATATATATATATATATATATGTAGATAAATATATATTTGTATTTATATATACATATGTATGTATATCAGAGTACTACGGATATATATTTTTCTCTTATGTTACATGACTGTAGTGCATGACATGCTTGTAAAGACATTGCAAGCTCCTAAAGCTAAGATGGTGTAGAAGTGCGTTGCTGTGATTGTATTGCACAGGGTCCTGGGTTCAAGACTTGGGAGCAGTGCTTTTTTTTTCATTCATGTTAAATGGCCATAATGCATGATATGTTTGTAAAAGCATTGCAGATTCTCACAGCTTGGATGGTGTAGTGGTACATTGCTGTGATTGTAGTAAACAGCATCCTGGGTTCGCAATTTGGCAGGGCTGGTTGTTTTGTTGCTAGGCAGAAAAAGGGCTGATGGAGACAGAGTGATTAAGGCATTTTTAAGCAGTTGTAAGCTGGTTTGTGTGGTTTTGCGTGGAGCTAAGCGATGCTAACAGATGGTTATGTCCTCTTAACTTTACTTAGAACTGTTTACTCCCACTTACACCCGCACTAATTTTAATTAAAGAAAATAAAAAAGAGTGATAGGAAAGTGGTGAAACGAGAGCAAACAGGGGGTAAAACATCAGGAAAAGCAGCTAGGGATGTGGAGGATGGGTGTAGGGAAGGACCATAGCTCAACATTTCTTCTGCAGTAACAGCTGTTTATAAATGTATAAAATTTGGGATTTACAGTCTCACACCCCACGGGGAGGAGTGTTGGCGACAGACATTTGTAGAATAATTTTTGGGTAGATTGATTAATTTCACTGTACTTGGGGGTGAAATGTAGAACTATGTATGGGGCAATGATTTTTTTGTGGGACAGATGCCTTTTTTTAGGTGAGAGTGGGATGTTGGGGAAGGGCTGTATGTATGTTTGGGGAGGCAGCTTGGGTAGGATAGGTAGCATTTGCAGGCAGACAAGACACACAAGACAACAGACTGGGGTGGTATATGACACAAGAGGGGTGTAAACACCTTGGATGGGGAGGGTGGTTGGGAATCAGAGGCCCATGAGCTCCTAAATGGATACAGTGGGACTGAGGTCCCCACCCATGGGCAGTCACCGCTGCACCTTCATGGCCCTGAAGTTGGCTGTGCTGGAAGCTGTAGAAGAGCAGCAGTTTGCCCCTCCAGGTGTTCCTGGCGGTCCTCCATCTGGTGCAGTTGCCCACCCAACTCAGAGTGGATGACACTGCGCACCATACCCCGGAACATTCTGCGGGTGACGAGCTCCTCTCCGCACCTGCGCCAAGGCGGGATGGGCCCCATTCCCTGAGGTGGTTCCACCTGAAGGTGGTGCAGGATCAGCGGAGGAGGATGTTCTGGGTTGGGTCCCAGACATGCTGGGGCCCGGTGCCATGCCCAGTTGCAGCAGGACAGGTGTATCCACCAGGATCTGCCTTCCCAAACATGCTATGGTGTTGTGGTTTTCCCAGATATATTGGTTAGTCATGAACAGCACATTTCAAAATTAGTTATAACAGCATGCGTGGGTATTCCCATTAACCCAAACCAACAGGTTTGAAACAGTTGCATAGCAAACAGAACACTTGCATAAATGGGATAACAGTAAGCTTTTTAACAGCATGCAGGTTACATTGATGGCAACAGGCCATCAGTAATGGTATTTGAACAAGATATGTTAATATGCAACCAATGAAATATATGAACAATAATAGAACACATGTCCCAACAATAGGTTTTGAAAACAACATACCCGTAGTATATGAATAATAATTATTGATGCAGATGACAGGTGGGGGAGAGAAAAAAGTCCATTAACAACTGTATCATCTTCTATTTTTCACAACAGTACTGCTCAATACTCTACAGGTCTGCCCTTACTTTACATCTACCTATGGCCCATAGCTTCTGCCGTACATACATATCTTTTAGACTGTCAACCTGTAATGGCATGGGGCAGGCTGGGTGAACTGTGGCTACTTTACTGGAGGGGGCTTGTACATGTCAGGGTCACATACTTGACAAAGAAGGGGTATCCGGCAATGATGTTGTGTGAGTCTGCTACTAACATTGTTCACCTGGATTCCTCTCTGTGTCCAAGGTGATTGGCAGCAGTGACCACAAGTCATGACAGCGTGACACTTGAGAGACATGTATTGGGAAGAGGGCATGCTGTATGTACCTATCTTGTTGTCATTTGCAGGCATGGGGTTGGACAGTGGGACAGTTGTACACAGTGTATTGTTATACCCTTCAAACAGCTACTACATACATTTCATTACCTGTAAGACCTGTAGAGAAAATATCTGTTACCACTATATGACTCTTTCTACAAATATTCAAGATGTTTTGAGTGTATATATGCACATATCTCAGTACCACTCCCTGGATTTGAACTGTGTCTGGGTGTGCTAAAATGAAATACAAGGCTATTTATCATTACACTGAGCTACTGGGAAACTGCTGTTTCTTATTTGACTGTTTTCTTCCTAATACTCTGTGGGTTAGACAGCCTGACCTTGTAACTTTGAGATTCATGCATGACAGATAGTGTACTGTGTAATAATCCTTTGAAATTATATGATTTGGAAAGCAAAGGTTAAGACAAGGCACCGCAGCAGGGGACACACTATACTACATTTGACATTAGTATTCAGGGTTCGGATCTTAGTGCATAACATATGTCATATTTCATGTATATCTTGATTTACAGCTACACAATCTACTGTTTTGCATACTAGCTGATTCTCAGAACAACCTCTGTTAATTCATGCTGTCAAAGCCATATTTTCTGTGCAGAACCTGTACATATTCTATTTCTACAACAACATACCAGAATAAACACAACAGTTGGTGGTTTAGGTTTTTATTATACTTATATGACACAATGCTCTACTACTGCATATGCTGTAGACGGCTATTAGTCTGGTAAACTTTTCTTTAATCATTAGACACAGAACACAGTAAACAATTTATTCCTTCTTATTTATTTCACTGTATACTGCAAGGCAGATCTGTACTCACCAGCCTGTCAGTGCAGCTTTGTCAGTCTGTCCGCGTGGGCCTCAGCATTGCTAGCCCTCTCCGCTGCAGCTGTAGGGGGAGAAAACAAACATTATGCATACCTGTCTATCACATACTCAGGCTAGAATTTGCTACAGCTATATCTGGGATACTTACAAATTGCTGGAGCATGGTTGTCCCAAGTGTTTTGGATCCACTGGGCCAAGAGCAGCCCCTTCCTCTGCTTTAGGTCAGTACAGTGATGCCGTACCTGCTCACCAGTTCGAGAGATGCCAGTGGCACTGGTGAGATCACGTGCCAGATGGTCCCAGGCCTCAGCTTTATACTGTGAGCCCTGGTACTGGCCCTGCAGCAGTCTGTCATCATGGTTTGCTACAAGGAGCCCAGCCATGAGTCTGGACTCCAAAATGCCCCAGCGCTGCTCCCGAAAGTGCGAGCCCTCATCAACACCTGACATATTTCCTACTCAGAGCAAGCTATAACAGATTCTGCTGTATTCCCACCTGCGCCATTTAAATAAGGCTATATTCCCACCCTTTGCTGTCATTGGACCATTTTGAAAATGTTAAGCTCAGCTAAGCAGTGCGTAAATCTGCTAAGCTGGGTTGAATAGTGCTTAAAGGGATAATTGCTGAACATTGCTTAACAGTGCACAAATCCATTTAGCTGAGTTGACTGCTGCTTAGCATTTATGTCTAGGCAATGCTTAAACCAGCTTAGCATAGCTGAGCACTGCTGACCATTGCTCACTTTTCATTTTTGGAAAATATCAGAATAATGACCTAATTAATCATTACTGACATATTAGTACGTGTATATGATTTACTTTACATGCCGTCTGTCTATGTGCTTTCATTACATTACCGTGGGGTGTAACTATACTGTATGGGACACTTGTTTATGTATGGGTGATTCCACATGTTATATGCACTCACGCTTCCATTTTAGACCAGCTACACTACCCTGGTTGACAAATATCAATTAATACATAATTTAAAATATATATAGTAATTTTAACACTGCTTTCCTGTGTAAAAATAAAGTGCCTATCTTGGCATGCAAATCATGAACACCTGCATGCAAAACCGGGACCTTAACCACTATGCTACCTTGGCATTATGATTTTAGGTGTATATTTTTATTTATCTCCTATGGGATGTTTCAGCAATGCTCAGCAGAGGGCCATAATGTGCACACCTGCTCAGCTACCCTTAAACATGCCTTAGAATGAAAAAAAAATAATAAACCCACTTTATTTACATGTAGCTGTACTCCTTGTCAGTCACAGTAAGGGAAATTGTAAGGGGACACATAGGGACAGAGTTTAATTATTGCTCTTACAAACATAGACAGTGTGACTGTGGTTTTCTATCACATTATTGGCAAATCACTCAGGGTTTAAGTCAGAACATTATGACAGATATTTGGGTTTCAGACTTCATACCCTTCAGAAAATCTGTGAAAATGCAAACCTTTTATTCTATCAACTTTCCAAGTTTGTAAGTGCAATATTTAAAAAGTGTCCCTATTTTTGGGCTTTTGTCTCCTCATTATTTATGGCTTTGTACAGCTTTCTTGCTCTAAGAGGTTGAGAGGTATGTGAGGCAGGCATCTCTGGGCATTCTGCGATAATGTGCACAATTGAGGGATATGGCCATATGGCACTGTGACAATGACAGACATTTGGGTTTCAGACTTCATACCTTTCAGGAAATCCATGTTAATGCAGAACTTTTATTCCATCAATTTTCCAAGTTTGTAAGTGCAATATTTAAAAGGTGGCCCTATTTTTGGACCTCCGTCCCCCCTATTATTTATGGCTTTGTACAGCTTCCTTGCTCTAGGAGGTTGAGAGGTATGTGAGGCAGGCATCTCTGGGCATTCTGCGATAATGTGCACAATTGAGGGATATGGCCATATGGCACTGTGACAATGACAGACATTTGGGTTTCAGACTTCATACCTTTCAGGAAATCCATGTTAATGCAGAACTTTTATTCCATCAATTTTCCAAGTTTGTAAGTGCAATATTTAAAAGGTGGCCCTATTTTTGGACCTCCGTCCCCCCTATTATTTATGGCTTTGTACAGCTTCCTTGCTCTAGGAGGTTGAGAGGTATGTGAGGCAGGCATCGGGCATTTTGCAGAAACCTGTACAGTTGAGGAGTATGGCCATACGGCACTTTGACAATGCAGGGGTGTGTGACAGTACCTGTTACACACCCCCTGCATTACTTCCTATTGGAATTGTTGCTTTCAGTGTCTGCGGACACGAAAGCACTTGCAAAGTGTACTTTGACAATGCAGGGTGTGTGTGTGACAGTACCTGTTACACACCCCCTGCATTGCTTCCTGCTTTCAGTGTCTGCGGACACTGAAAGTGCTTTGGAAGTGCCATATGGCACTTTGACAATGCAGGGGGTGTGTGGCAGGTCTTGTCACACACCCCCTGCATTGATTTCTTGCTTCCCTATCTCAGTGTCCGCGGACACTGCGTTACTAATTTTATTTGATTTCAGTGTCCGCAGACATTGAAATGCATTTGTAAAGTGCCGTAAGGCACTTTCTGAATGCAGGGGGCATGTTAGATGTGTGTGCATTACTTAAACATGCCCCCTGCACTCGGTAGTGTTTGTGTCCATTTAGCCTTAGCAGCAGTGTGCCTTCACGGATATGCAAGGCGTGCTACTGTTAGAGCTAAGGGTAAACGGACATGGTTCACTCTGTGCAGGAATAGCACTATTCCTGCAAGGAATTTATTGAATCCCAAGGAATGTTTTGGTTATGGATAAAAGAGTGGGGGGGGGCTTAAATTGAAGTTTAGAATGTATGGAGATTTGTTAATAGATGTAAATAATGTAAATATGTAAATATGCAAACAATATATAATGTATATATCAATAAAAACACTCTACTCTTTTTGATAAGTGCTACGGGATCTTTTACATCCACATGAAATACCAGCAACTCAAGCAGATGGGACATTGGTTTAACCTCTCATCTGAAGGACAAGTAGCTGCTAAAGCAGATCAGCTAAGATCCTCTGTAATTCATGTGGAAGATGATGATGTGTAGAACTCATGGATATTTTTTGAAAACAGAATTAAAGTTCTAGAAATATGAAGAACTAGCAGTACTACAGCTATTACTATTTAAGACAAAATAAACTGTGACAACTGTGATAATCAAAAGACAAAGGAAAAGCATTCATAAAAACAAGAACATCAAATATGGGTATATAGCTTTAAGGCAAATTAGTTAGCTAATTTGCTGGCTAATGTGAATTGCAGTTTTTGTGACATATAGTTCTTCTACATACCTTAGTTTAAATATAGACATTGGGAGGTTAAACCACACCTAATGTGTCCATGTATTGTTATTTATTAATTAATTACTATTAATTTTAGTGACATGAAAGAAGGCACTATTAAAGGGATAGTCAAGTGACATAAGTTGGATGAAGTGACTGAGAATGTGTGTAGGGTTTGTGTGCCGTATGAAATAGAACAAAATATGCCAAAATAAGCAGCAGAGTACCCATAGGGTATTCTAGGTAGGCAGGCATATGGCATAGAGCGATGGAGCCCTGAATGTGACCCAGGTGGCCATGAGTAGATTAGTGAAACAGATCTCAGATGAATCAGTCTTGGAAATGGAGTATTATTTTCACCACCTTTCCTATCCTGGGGGGTGGGGGGATTAGGGATAGGTCTACAGCCAGGTGCCAGCAGTAACTGGTAGAGACCAATGATGCTAGCTAAGAGGACTGTGCAGATGTTATGCACATTGGGAAATGAGAGTGGGTCTCCTATCTACTGTCCCACACAATGGGTGGGACAGTAGATATGGCACTCCTAAATCCCCGCACAGCTGTCAAGATGCTGCCATATTAGGGCACACTGATTTGTCCTCTGCAAACATCCCCCCCGACTGCTTATGTAGATTTCCCCACTTGTGAGGCATGTGATACTAAGGGATAAGTCAGGCAGTTGTTGCAAAATTTCCAGCATAATAAGCTTCCAAGAGACAGCTATTTTAATGAGAGTGGTTCACCACATCTCTGGGATACCAGTGGAGAAGTTTTACAGTAGATTCCTAGAATTAATATGGACAACTTAGTTTCATATCAAGGTCAAGGGTCTCTTTTAGGGATTTCCTGTAGGTGATACTCTGACTAGGTGAGTCATAAGCCATCAGTGTCAGACAGTACCTCTTCAGATCATGTGAATGCTGATGATATGCTATTAGGACAGTCACTATGCTGATGTGCCAGTTGAGGAGCATAAGTTATTTTTCCAGCCTTGACTTGTTCCTTGACATTATACAAGAGACTGCTAATCCTCCAATTGATGCCTCCTAACAGGGTTAACAGTTGATAAAAAAAAAACTCTTGTGCTGGTCCAGATGCCCATATATCAGCTCTCTGACTTAAATTTTAATATAACACCCACTCTCTGACATAATGTAAAAATATCATTACATTTGTACTTTCCACTTTACATATGTTTCTGCATAATAGCTCTGTCAGAAATTGTAGCAAAGAGCTATAATAGCAGGCAGACACACACACCTACACACACACACACACACACACACACACACACACACACACACACACACACACACACACACACACACACACACACATGCAATGATACAAGCAAACAATTTAAGCAGCAACATTTAATACTGCAGCTGCTTAAATGATTACTAGTACTGCAGTCTAAAAAAGCAGCTTACACAATAGACTCACAGAGACTTATCGACAAGCTCTTTTGCTGCGTTACTCATGCCACCTAGCAGCTGGCACCCATTGCAGGTGGGTTCCTATCAGAAGACTGAATACTTAAAATAGCGAACGTTCTTCTATCGAACCTTAAACTGCGAAACCTGAAAATGTCGAAAGCACGGAACAGAGATTTTCTTCCCAAGGGAAAAAATCTCTGCACCATCCTCTGGATTTTGCTGTTTTCTCCACTGTGGTGTGATCTCAGAGCTGGTATATTCAAGTTGGGGTGTGTGGGGAGCACAGCCACCCACACTGGGTGTGTGTGTGTGTGTGTGTGTGTGTGTGTGTGGGGGAGGCGAAGGGCCCCACTTTATTTTGCCTGTAGACTTTTTTTTTTTTTTGGATCAGCGAATTTTTTTTCCCTGGGAAAAAAATTCGCTGATCTGTTCCTTTGATATTTTCAGGTTTCCCAGTTGTAAGTCTGATAGAAGGGTGTTCGCTATTTTAAGCTTTCGTTCTTCTGATATAGACCCTTGCAGGTACCCATTTTGGTGCACTTTAACTATGGCTTTATTTCAAAATGAAATGCATTTAGTCTTTCACAATCTTCACAGACCTATATGTGAAATAACATTTTATCACCTTCATCTGAAAAGCAGTACACAGTCTTACACCTAAAATCTACAACAAGCATCAGGCAACTACAAGGAATTTGGAATTATTGTTAATTTCGAATTATTCACAACTCTTGGAAATTGTATACCAACATTCCATGTATCATGCCACTGGAGAACAGCAAAGTATTAAAAACATACTCTGACCTTCATATGACAGTATATTAGTGTGATGAAGTGTAATGATAAAGGTCCCGTGTCTCAGATTACTCAAGTTAAATTAAGAATGTATATATGTATTCTAAAAAAATAGAATAACTGATGCAAAAAATGTTAGTGTTCCTGATATTATTAATTTCTCACCATTTACTGTAGTGGTGGTAGGTGAATGTACCACAGTGTCATGTAGTGCATCCCAAATAATCTGCACAGATACTGTATGCAAACTGTCAGTTACCGCAAACAAAGTGGGCAGCAGTAAAGCACTACTAAAGTAATATCAGGTTCCTCTTCATTTCCTATGTGTTTGCAAATGTTTACTTAAATGACTTAGAAGTACTGAAGTGTGAAGTTTGTGCAGCGGTGATGCATTGTCATCCATGATGTTGGATGTTGCTGTCTCTTTGTCTCTAGGACTGATGATTAGGAGTGTAAAGAATGGAGTAAGATCATTTTTTTATTCCTTACACCATAAATCAGAGATACCAATAGTGCAGATGGAACAACTGGAGAAATAATGCTTTTTAATTATCAACCTATGTATGTTTGTATAAATATCTACATCTGTCTGTCTGTCTAGCTACGGTTATACATGCAGACATACACACACACACACAAACACACACACACACACACACACACACACACACACACACACACACTACATACCTACATATGCACCATACAAACCAATGTACATTCAGATGCATAAGTATCTAACTTCCTTAATAGGATCTTCTTTTGCAGTTTGTTTTGCTAAAGAACAATTAAAAATCCTAGTCTGTTCCAGTAAAAGATGTGCACCATTAAACAGAGGACAGAGCCATGGACAGGAAATGCAAGCATTTGCAAATATTCAAAATAAGAAATGGAATGGTTGGTTTCTGTTGCTTTTTGTTACATCATTGAGGGGGGATGATTGATAGGCATACTTCAGAATTCTAATTTAGGCCACACATCCTGATACCCTGGAGCTCTTCCAAACTCAACATCCTTCACAGGACATAGGGCATGCAGTGACCTTTCACAGCTTGTTTTAGTAAGCTTTTCAATGAGCTACTCCTGAGTAGTTAATACAATCATGTCTAAAAATGCTCTGTTTCAAAGCACTTATCCCACCCTTCCTGCATTAATTGCCAAGAAACAACATCCAGAAAGGAATTAACTTCATTGTTCAGCATTCAGAAGGTATGTCCAAAGATTTAGGATGAGTTCAGCAGTGCCCATTAATATGTGGGTCCCAGATATCAGATCTTTAAGTTGTATATTTGATATAATACCCACTCTGTGACTTAACATAAGAAACCATTCCGTTTTAGATACTTTCCAGTTAAGTTAGTGTCCTTATTAATGTGCAACCATTCAGATGTGAACTGCTAAGATGCATTTTGTATAGTATGTGTTTTGTATTTCCTATGTTTTATTTTCAATATGAGTGCTGACATTTTTCTTGTGTTATACATACCCAAGTGACAGATTTAAATATACAGTATATTCATTCTCCCTCTTCACTCTCTTTCTCGCTCATCTAACTTTTATCCCAGTATATTTTATCAGCCACTGCATTGTTTCTACTGAAGTTGACCTTAATAAAATATGTACATTTGTGAATTGATCTTATACCATTCAATGAGTTTTTGGCTACTGAATTGCTATGCTGCATGGGAATGAAAGCAATTCAGAATGTATCATAATGGCATCCTACAAAGACTAACATTCTGTTCTCCACATAACATTTTGTAATTCCAAAGGTGGCACAGATAGTGTTGTCACCTCACAGCAAGAGGTTCTCTGGTTTGATTCTTGGCTGGGGTGCCTTCTCTGTGGCGTCTGCATGTCCTCCCTGTGCTTGTGCGGGATTCCTCTAGGTGTTCCAGTTTCCTTTCACATTCCAAAGTCATGCAGCAGGTGGACTGGACACTCTAAATTGACCAGAGGTGTGTGTGTGTGTGTGTGTGTGTGTGTGTGTGTGTGTGTGTGTGTGTGTGTGTGTGTGTGTGTGTGTGTGGTATGGAAGAACAGACATGACAGGGCAAGCCACCTGGCAGTGTGAACCTTGGCTCTAGATGAACCCCCATGTGCAAAATTTGGAAAAATTGGTTAAAGGTATATATATATATATATATATATATATATATATATATATATAAAAACAGCATTTTTGCAAGGGGCTTTGCTGTTTCCTTTTCTGTGAGCCAGTACAACCATACAGATAGTATATTTAAAGGTTAGTATAGGGGTGGAGTCTTCACATCCAGGGTGCAACGTTTAAACTAGAGGTCCCAATAATAATTGTACAGTAATGTCTACCATGCAGTGGTATAATTGTCTGGAGTAAGCTCAGATCAGTGTAGCTAATGTTGGGAAGTCACAATATGAAGAAGTCCTTCTCGGACAAAGTGCTAATTGTGGATGAAATAAATATTTGTATCTTGATATATAAATATATATATATATATATATATATATATATATATATATATATATATTATCTGTGTGTGTTTTGAGTATTATATCATAATAGAGCTCTATCATAAATGCAATGACATAATTCAAAAACCATTTAAACCCCAACTCTAGCAGACCAGTTACGACAAACTTCTTAATACCAAGATGCTTAATTTTTCTAAGCACCTCTTAAAATACCCATTTTGTCAAGCAGCTTTCAAAAAATATTTAGATTTGTTACTCTGGCTGACACAAGAATCAACCACTGCACCCTCCTCATCACTACAAACACTTCTAATTATAAAAAGGCCATACCTGCAGCTATACACACTTTCAACAATGCTAACCATGAAGATCTTAAAACACAGGCAGAAGTACTCAATATGGACCTCTGTTCTGTTTTTCTGTCACAAAACATGTCATCATCGAGTTAACCCTCATAGAACAGAATTCTATTCCTTTGTACAAAATCTCTCTCTCTTTCCTACCTGGCATCACTATTCATCTACATCAAACTTTTTAAGTGCCTCAGAGATATCTGATAGCCCTTACTGGTTGTTCCTTAATTTTACCTGCAGTATTACTCAAGTAATTATAACTACACTCTGCTTCCCATGTTTCATTCCGTTATCTCTTCCAGCCTCATTTATCCATTCCTAATATACATGCCTTATCAATGTATTCCACTTACACAACCTCTGTTATCTTGTCTACTTGTAACCTACAACTTCTAAATATATTCATCCCACATACTATATCTTATCCTATAAACTTTCTCTGACTTCTCTTCTCTGTAACAGACTTCCTTCTTCAGTTATATCGTTTATGAAAACTTTATTGCAAATAATCTTTTTTTGTTACCGTATGTTGTGCATTGTACTTTTCATTAGGCTCTGCCATTTTTAAGTAAAGTACTTTGTTGATTTGAATATATACAATACCTGAAGAAGAAGAATAAACCAACATAGAAACAATGGTCTGCTTGTGTTGACCATGGTCTTAGACTTGTCAAAGGTATTTGATACTGTCTCGTACCAGCAACTGCTGTTCGACTCTCCTCAATAGGACTTTCACAAAACTCCTTGTCATGGTTACTTTGTTACCTATCTAGAAGGCAACAAGCCATTAAATGGCAGCAAACCTACTCATTCTTTCAACCATTTACTACAGGTGTCCCTCAGGGCTCTATACTGGGCCCTCTCCTATTTAATGTATTTATTAATAACCTCCACACCTCCACTCACCATGCTATTTTAGTTCAATATACAGATGACTCAACATTATGTGTGGCCTCAACAATAAATAAGCTCTAAGACATTACCCAAAAATCTTTCTCCACTGTAAAAATCTGACTCAAAGAATCAAACCTCCTACTCATCCTCAAGAAAACTAAGTCAAAAGGTTGGAAGATCAAAAACAATCTTTTACAATAAAGTCAGCAAATAATACTGTCATTGAAACTGTAAATCACAACAAACTTCTAGGTGTATAATAGATAATAATCCCAGATATGACCAGCATATACTGTATACCATTAAATCTAGCATACCAGCAACTAGGCTCCCTTTATAGGATCAATGGATGGCTTACAGATACTGCAAGAAAAAAATCTACCCACCGCCTTCAAACTGCCAACTCTCTTAAACACTGCTCCTATCCTAACAACCTTAACAATACTCAATGAAAGAAACTTACCTCTTGCTACAAGAAAATAAATTTACACCAATCTCCCTCATAGGACCCACCATTGTCATAGCTTAAAGCAATTAAACTGGCTTGAACTGCACAACTACCTAACATAATCAAAACTAACTACAGCACTACAGCACACAGACTCATTCATCATACAGAAAAACGCCCTGCACTACAAAACTTATTACTACCCTACTGTCCAGCAAAGGACCTCTGTTCTGGAAACAAACTGTTATTACTTACAAATAAATCAAATAATGTTACAGGAAATTAACTATACTCCCAAAATGTTGCTAAACTCTGGAATAGTGTCCCCACATTAATAAAACTCTCTGACAAACTCAATAGTTTTAAACCACTGCTTAAACAACATCTTAGTCAGTCCTGGTCCTGCAGAGACTTTGTGCTCACCACACAATACTCTTCAAATACTCTCCTTACACAGACTACTGTCAACCTCTCACTGAAATGGCAAAACAATTTTTTATACAAAACTGCTGCCTGCGCAATCCATTAAGTTGCATGTGGGCTTTCTCATTAGTAACTTCTGCCTCTGTAAAATCTTAGCATGTATAAATGTAACTATTGCTTGTGCATAAATGTAAATAAAAATATAACTACTCTGTGTTTAACTGGAACTAAGTATAATGCAATATAAGCAAATGGAGCTTTTCTTCCTGGGTCTCCCCTGAAAATGGGTATTACCCAATCTGACTTTCAGGGTAAATAAAGACAAAAAAAACAAATAAACAAGTAAATAAATTACTTCTTAACATGGAGAGCTACATTTTCAGGGAAACTGTTGTCTTATTTGATTGTTAGCAGCTGTCAGTATCCTGTTTTTCTTTATATTTAAAATACAATCAATCCTAGGCCATGTCAGTTGAAAACGTATAAGATAGAAGTCCATGGTACACATCAGATAGGCATAGGTTTCCTGTCAGTTGTTCAGTATTTTCTGTTCATCATCTACATTTAATCATTGTCTATCTATTTCGGTCAGAGGAAGTGGTCCATAAGGGCAAAATAAATGCACTACACTTGGACAATTTAGAGAACGCAGTTAACAATAATGTTTTAAGGAGGTTCAAAGAAAGCAGAGTACTAAGACATGGACGAAGTAATGACTACAAGTTTTGTTCTGCCTGTCTGCTTCCCTGCTATTTATTTTTCATTTTAAATGTTAATTTGAATGTATGAAGAGTTTAAATGACTTAGTTGCTTAAAATGTTAAGTATGTTCAAGGGAGTTGAATTCAATGACTTCGTATAAGTTTAAGACTAGTCTAACTGCATACTTATCAAATGCAATGAAACACACAGCAATAACTTTACTAATGATCATTTTCGTGACGACTATGCCCTTATCACAGTTTTCTGCGATTTATATTCATTGTATTTAAGAGGTTTTGGAATTAAACTTTACTGGTAAATATACTGTTTGGGGGGGACTGCAATTTACCAATTGATTTATAAAATTATTTCTCAGCAAGAAAAGTACAGGTAATTAGGTTTCCACTATAATCTGTTCAAAATGGAGTACCTGAATGAATGTCTGCTTCTATGTTGAGAGAGTCTGCGGAGGTACTTTGCAAAGCATAGTCTGATCTGCATTCAAAGAAAACTTAGAATAAAAGTATCTATATATTGCAACACATCTGTCTAGTAACATATGAGACCTAAAACATAATAAACTATTAAACAGCAATTTTCTTACAACTTTTGCAGAATATTTCTGCAGCCGATAATACAGTTTTCCAGTGACTCAGCTCATCTGTTATAAATTTAAAAAGCGGTGTAAGAGAAGCATATCACAGGTTGGATATGCCTGTTTTACTAGAAATGACCTTGCCTTTAATATCCTGTGCAAAGAGTACTTGGATGATAGTCTGGTTCTGAGAGAACTGCTGACAGTATTTTAATTGGGAGACAAATCAACCTTCCTCAGTCTGTCTCTATGACCAATTTTTAGCCTTATAAATAGACCACTTACTGCTATTTAGGGTCAAATAACATTCTCTCTTTGTGGGATTTTAATACCAGTTTAATTAAATAACATTTCTTTTCTCATGAGGTTGCTGAATGAGGCTGGCGTTATACAATTGGGTGCAGAGCCAGCAAGTCCTAAGTAACCCTCAGACAGTGATTCATTACCAGAGTGCATAATCAAAAGAGGAGAACACCATAAACAATCCATTGTGATACACTCCACTTACTGACCACGTTTCCATTGCTTTCCAGTTATCAGCTAAAGGAATCAAATTCCTTTTCTCATCTGTACAATATAGAATGCTTCATGACAATTTTGACTATACATTTCCAGTGATATGTGTAACTATAATATGAACTCTTTTCTTACTTATTAAGTTGCTGAGTCAGCAGTAAACCAGTTGCTGTCTGTACAGTCTTATAAAAAGAACATACACTTCTCTACTATAAGCTCAGGCTCAAGTTGGAAATCAGAAATGCTTCATTCCTTGAATTCAACAACTTATATGACTTTGAGCTGTCCTTTGAAAAGGGCTGAAGTCAAAGGAAATGGAAAATAAATCACCACTGCACTCAAGACCAGGAATGTAGCTACCTCATTAGATGCCCTGTGCAGATCTCCATACTGGTGCTCCTTTAACCTATAGTTGAAGACATCAATAAAACAAGCTCTTCTCAAACATGCAGATAAAAAAAAACTATTTTTGCCTGCTGCAACTGTGCCAAGTTGCTTACCAAAGCAATAGCAAGCAGCTTGCTGTGATTATTATCACACATTAGGCACTTCAGCATTTTTGCTGAGCTATAAATGAAATATTGGCATTCATAAGTGAATCTCAGAGATTTTCATGACTTTATAAATCAACAGTGATACTACAATCCCACACCACTGGCACCTGGCAATCATGACCTCTGACATCTTGAGCTTTCCCAGGGCAACTGCCCTATCACCCTGCCCTAGTTAACATCTCTGCTTACGTTACTTCCTGTGCCTCTGTCTTTGACTAGAGGTTTGCTTCACTCAAGGTTCAAACTCATTACTGAGTTTATTTCTTGATCACTTGATTATGTTTATACCTTCACAATTTTCTTCTAAGATGTTCCTTAGAATTAAGAAGGAAGCTCTGTTTTTGTTCCTGCAGAGCATCCTGATAGCTACCACTATTGCCTAGTAGAGATCAATATTTCTTCTGTCCTGCCTTGCAGAATCTCTGAAACTTTGTATAACTGAGCAACTAATGGACTATTTAAATAAATGTGGTCAGATGTCACCTAAGCAGTACAGTGTTATACATGTGCATTGAATGTAGTCCATTTGTTAATTTAGTAGATGCATGGTTACATAGCTTAATAAGCAGTGACTAGAGCTGTGTTCATGGCTCTCACCAGGTCTTTAGATTCAGTCAACTATTCACTTCTCCTCCAGACATAGGAAGTCTTTGGGCAAAGGAAAGGCCATGTGACTGGCTTTACAGTTACCCCAAAGAGAGAAAGTCCTGCATCAGAACTAAGAATAGTATTTCCATTTAAGTTATGGCAGACTCTGTTGGCCCAAATAATTTATCCTTGGTCCTCTACTGTTCACTCACATCATTAATCAACTGTACAGAGAGCATTGTGTGTTAAACTTACTAAATGCAGATGACATGTTTGTTTGGAGATTCTGAAATTCTCACAAACATTTTTTTCTGTCTGCTTTAGAATTTCATTGTTCTAACAGGGTAGCGGCCATGAGGCATACCTCTACCAACAGTAGTAAAACAAAAAACATATTGTTTGAGACAGTTGTTAGACTAGCAAAGTTCCCAGGGGTGGACCACCACATGTGGACTGATAGTATCCTTTCAGCCAAAGCAATCTGCTTTAAAAATCTTGGGGCAGGTTAAACTGTGCACTGAAGTTCATATCAGTAAGCCAAAATAAACCAACAAACATTTGGAGCCTTGCCATTTATTTTTCAGTATCTTCTGTTCAGAGGCAAATGAACATTAGTTGTTCTTGGTCCTAATTTTTCCAGCTTGCCTATTCTTATTCTCCTATGCCACAACAGAACATGCCAAAATTGTGCAGATTCTGCTCAATAAGCACTCTTATAGTATTCCTCCTAAGAAAGAGCATCAAATGAAGGCTTTGTAAAAAACACAATGGCTTCTGCCTGAAGAGGTACTGCATGAGTCAGTTTGGTTGCTTCTTTGCAAGATACAGCTTCTTTTGATATTACCTTCCTGCCTTTCAGAAGAGTTGTTAGTTAAGGATGAGAAAATTGCACCCTCTGATCCTACAGCAATGAAGCCACTAACCAATTTTTCCCCAGATCCAAACTCATGTTAGAAGGTCAGCATTTTTAATAGCGCCTACAGATGAAAAACATTCTTAAATAAGGAGATCATGGGCAAGTGAAATGTATAGAATTTAATAAATAAGGAAACACAGCAGAATTAAATGATAGCAAAAGCAAGACAGAAGGAAACAAACAAGACAGAAGGAAACAGTGAAAACAGGGTGAAGGCCAACCATGGGGAAATACAGTAACTTAATCAAGCAAATAGTTGTTGCAGATATATAAAAAGGCAATGAAAGATAAGGTGAGATATAATGACACTTGGAGAAAATAATTGGGAAATAGGCAGAAAATGTGATGGAAAAGCATTTACTAATTTAAACCTTTTTGTGGTGTACTTATAGCCCTTAACTTCTAAGCACAAGAATTCTGGACAAAGTTAAAAATAATGCAGGAACAAAGGCCAAAATTCAGGGACAGATTTTAAATATTGCTCTTGTAAACTAAGAAAGTTGCTAGAATAACACATTTTACATTAAAATGTACTTTCTGAAAGATATATTTGAAACTAAAATGACTGTCATTATTCAGTGACTTCAGTCCTCAGTGATTTGGTAGAAACTCACCAACTTTATGAGGAACAGACCAAAAATATGAGGCAAAAATATGGACATTCTGTTAATTCTGGATAATTAGGAAGTATGGGTCTACTTATGGAGAGCTAAAAGGAAAACAGAGTTAATGCTAGTCCTTTCAGTGCTAAAATAGTCATTTAGATGAAGGGGTAAATTATTTCAGTGTATCCATTGTTAATTGAGTAAGGTAAGTTGTTCATCTTATGCCCTTTTTAGGTGCGACCCAAGCCACAAGGGCAGGCATGCAGCACATGTGCCCAATGCAGAGTAGCCAGTTGTGTAGCATCTTTTTGGAAGGTGAAAGAAAACTAGCGTACCAGAAGAAGAGAACATGTCATACTCCACCTAGATGGTAACTGGAGGCTGAGTTCTTAACCACTAAACCAAAATGATGCCTGTTTGTTCCTGGAGCTCCAAAACAAAATGTAGAAAAAGCAATGTTCTTGATAATATCAACTCAAATGTTCTTACAGAAATGAGGGTAGAACTAATAATACTTATAACTAACCCTTCACTATACCTCATAAAGGTAAGGTTTCTAAAAATTGAAGACAACAGTTTTGATACTTTCTTGTATGATTGGAAGAAAGACTGAGACTGAAAGCTCTGTTGTCTGTGAAATCATGGAATCACTGTTTAAGATATATTTATATGTATATCTAGATCTGTATCTATAGGTGTCTCTATCTATTTATATATCCATCTATAGGTGCCATTCATTTTATTGAATGCTCACAATGCTGAACCCATTTGCTGACAGCATTTTATTTTAACATTTTTGAACTTCAAAAATGCAGTAGTGTGGGGTGGGGTGGGATCTCTAACCTGGAATATATAATTAGCAGGAGGTGTGGGAGTGCATGTTCTTAGTATTATTTTGTATTTTCAACATACAGAGGCTTGATATTGTGGCACCAAGATTGTGGTGTTTGAACATTTGTGTGTTCAGTAGCATGCAGTAGATCTATATCTATATCTAGCTTTATCTACCTATAGAATATATATATATATATATATATATATATATATATATATATATATATATATATATATATATATATATATATGTGTGTGTGTGTGCGTGTGTGTGTTTTTTATATATATATATATATATATATATATATATAAATATATATATATTAATATATATATATATATATATATATATATACACACACACACACACACACACACACACACACACACACACACACACACACACACACACACACACACACACACACACACACACACACACACACACACACACACACACACACTGGATATAAAAAGTTTACACACCCTTGTTAAAATGCCAGGTTTTTGTAATATAAAAAATGAGACCACAATAAATCAATTCAAAATGTTTACCACCTTTAATGTGACCTATAACCTGTACAATTCAATTGAAAAACAAACAAATCTATTAGGGAAAAAATAAAAAAAATGTACAATACACTGGTTGTATAAGTGTGCACACCCATAAACTAATACTTTGTTGTGTGTGTACACCCTTAAACAAATACTTTGTTGAAGCAACTTTTGATTTAATGACATCATTCAGTCTTCTTGGGTAGGAGTCTATCAGCATGGGACATCTTGACGTGGCAATATTTGCCCATTCTTCCTTGCAAATGCACTCCAAATCTGTCAGATTGTGAGGGCATCTTGCACAGCCCTCTTCAGGTCACCCCACACATTTTCTATTGGATTTAGGTCTGGGCTCTGGCTGGGCCATTCCAAAACTTTAATATTCTTTTGGTGAAGCCATTCTTTTGTTGATTTGGATGCATGCTTGAGGTCATTGTTATGCTGAAAGGTGAAATTCCTCTTCATCTTCAGCTTTCTAGCAGACACCTGAAGGTTTTGAACCAGAAGTGACTAGTATATGGAACTGTTCATAATTCCCTCCACCTTGTCTAAAGCCTCAGTTCCAGCTGAAGAAAAACAACCTCAAAGCATGATACTGCCACCACTATTCTTCACCGTGGGGATGGTGTTCTTTTGGTGATGCAAAATGTTGTTTTTTCACCAAACGTACCTTTTGGAATTGTGGCCAAAAAGTTCAACCTTGGTCTCTTCAGACCATAACACATTTTCCCACATGGTTTTAGGAGTCTTGATGTATTGTTTTGCAAATTTTAGCCGGGCTTGGATGTTTTTCTCTATAAGAAAAGGCTTCCGTCTTGCAACCCTACCCCATAGTCCAGATATATGGACAATACGGGAGATTGTTGTCACATGTAGTACACAACGAGTACTTCCCAGAAATTCCTGCAGCTCCTTCACTGTTGCTGTAGGTCTCTTGGCAGCTTCCCTGACCAGTTGCTGTCTTGTCTTTTCATCAGTTTTGGAGGTAGGTCCAGTTTTTTGCAGCATCAATGTTGTCCCATATTTTCTCCACTTTGTGATGACTGTCTTCATTGTGTTCCATGGTATATCCAATGCTGTGGAAATTTTTTTGTACCCTTCTCCTGACTGATACCTTTCAACAATGAGTTTCCTTTGATGCTTTGCAAGCTCTCTGTGAGCCATGGTTTTTGCTGTAGCAGGCAACTGAGTAAATGTCAGGAAAATCCTACTAGGACAGCTGAACTTTATTTGGGGATAATTAGAGTCTCTTTTATTGATGGCAGGTGTGTACCCAAGAAGACTGAATGATGTAATTAAATCAAAAGGTGCTTCAACAAAGCATTAGTTTAAGGGTGTGCACACACAACAAAGTATTAGTTTAAGGGTGTGCACACTTATGCAACCAGCATACTGTATTTTTTTTATTTTTTATATTTATCCCCTGACAGATTTGTTTGTTTTTCAATAGAATTGTACAGGTTATAGGTCACATTAAAGGTGGGAAAAGTTTTCAAATGATTTATTGTGGTCTCATTGCCTTATATCAGAAAAAGTGGCATTTTAACAGGGGTGTGTAAACTTTTTATAGCCACTGTGTGTGTGTGTGTGTGTGTGTGTGTGTGTGTGTGTGTGTGTGTGTGTGTGTGTGTGTGTGTGTGTGTGTGTGTGTGTGTGCACATGCATCATCAGACTGCAGTTTCACTTTGAGTGAGCTTTCTCAATGAATAAATAAACAAATTCAAATCATAGTATTTTATAGTCATATGATTTTAAAATAACAAATCAAGTGGTTTGATTAATCACAGTCCTTTTAAAGTGTCCAAACCATTTTAAAGAAATATTGCCATTTATATTTTATATTAAATTAATAGGATCTAATATGAAATATAAGTATCACCTATATTGGTAGATAAATTGATTTATCAACAGAAAAACATATATGAATTCAAATCAATCCATTTAGTCTGCGATTCTTAAAAGTACCTTAATACAGAATCCCTTTCCTTTCTCTTATGTCAAACAACCACTTTATACCCCATGAATGTAAAAGGAGCTTTTCTGTGAGTTAGTTAATGTCTGTATAATACACTACACTACGGTTACAGTTTCTGTAACTAATATGTAAGGACAAATGCTATTTGAAATGAAATAATGTTTGTCTCACATAAAAGTTTCCACAAAAGCAAACAGCCAGGTAAACAACCCATGCAGTTTTACAAGTAATTAAGTCCTGAGTTCATATGTTCTAGAAGTGTTCGCAGACATAAAAAGTTTAGTCTTATAGATTTTATCACAATGTAACAATTCCCACAGGGAAGGTTTCCCCCTTGGGGGAGACAAATTCCATAGCATCTCCTTTGGAGTCTTCATAATCTGTTTCTTAAAGGCTGAAAATAAATCTTTAAACAGTTCCTTCTCCTAAAAGATATTAAACAAACTACAGTGATTATCTCCTTGAAAAAAAGCATCAATATCTCTTCAAAATGCCCCTTACTTTATAGCTATTAGTTCCATGTGTTCTCAAAAATCTTATCCTGCCCACTTCTCCAATATTTATTGGTGGTTACAATTATCCACTTTTGCATAACTTTTTTAATGTCTTTAAGATTAAGGGTGGTATTCACAGTCCTGAGTTTTGTATATGCATAGCAGTAATGCACAAAGAGCTATGTCTGCATGTAGATAGGGTCAGCGGAGGTTATTTATGCTGACTACAGAAATGCTCAGGCATTTAGACAAACATGCCTACCTAAGGCAAAAGCATAAAGTACATGAACATAAGTGTTACACAAAGACCTTTTACATGGATAAGATGCCATAGACATTGGTGTATTACTATGATTCATAGAAATAAACATAAAAGGGCCTCATTGCATACAGAATATATAAAGGACACTGAACTAATGTGAATAAGTTTAACCTCGCCGTATTATCTTGGAATTACTGGAGTTAAACAGAAAATTATTTAGGAAACAAATTACTTTGAAAATGAGAAAGAAAAAATAAGAGACACGTTGGGCATTTTTATTTATTTATTTATTTATATTTGTTGACCGGGAGTGTCCTACTGGACATAGGTCCATTTTCAGCGGAGGCCCGGGGAGAAAAGCTCCACAGTTAAAATAAACAGACAGTAGTTACATTGGATTACATAGCAATTAACAATTTACATAGCAATTACTTAAAACATATTTACAGATGAAGAACATAGTACATCAGTAGACAACTAGAATCTTTATCTGTGAAGTACATAACAGACATTAACAAATGTTACAAGAAGAAGTTCCTGCTGTATAAGTTCTGGCTTATGAGCATCTGAGCTTGCTTATAATCAAAGTAGTTAGTGGAGTGGAAAGAAAGGTAGTGGTTGGATGGGGAGGGTGATATTAGAGTGGGAATTGCAAGGTCATAGCCAGCATGTTTTTAGGTGCGCTTTTAGTAAAGTTTTGAAGTGGGTGCACGATGGTATGGAGGTAATTGTGGGTGGGAGGGAGTTCCATAATTTGACTATGGTGCAAGAGAATAGTGCTTCACCAGCAGAGTTATTGGCTTTAGTGATCTGCAAGTGATTTTTGTTGCTGGATCTTAGTGGTCTGGTGGTGCGATAGGGTTGGAGTAGATTCTAGAGGGATGGGACATTTAGTGGATGATTTACTAGTTTGTGGGTGAGTGAGAGTTGATACCATTGAAGGAGGTGAGGGAGTTCAAGCCAGCCCAGTTCAGCAAGTGAGAGACAGTGGTGACTACGGTAGGATGCCCCTGTGGCGAATTTGCCAATTTTGTTGTAGCAGGTCTCTAGCTTGTTTAGATGGCATTGCCTTAGGTTGGTATATATTGGACAGGCATAAAGTAGGGTGGAGATAAGGTGGGAATTTGCTATTGAAATCTTTGCTGCTTTGGTGAGAAGTTGCTTATTTCTGTATGGTGCTCCTAGTTTTTTGTGGACTTTTTTATGGTCAAGGATATGTGAATGTCAAATTTTAGTTTATTGTCTCTTTCCACTCCTAGCAATTTGGTGTGTTCAGTTGGGTATATAGTGGTGTTGTCTTTTGCTGTGATGTTAAAGTGAGAGTTGTTTTGAGTATGTTTGGTGGGTTGGAAGATGAGTAGTTTAGTTTTGTTTGGGTTGAGTATTAATTGGGCATCGGATAACCAAGTTTCAACAGAGGAAAAGGCTTCCTGTGTGACTTTTTGCAGTTTGGGTAGGGACTGGGCTGAGCAGATGATGGTTGAGTCATCTGCGTATTGTATGAGTGTGCCATGTTTGGTGGCAGAGGCTAGATTATTGGTGAAAACAGAGAAGAGTAGCGGTCCAAGGATGGATCCTTGGGGAACCTCTATGGAGACAGGTAGTTGGGGAGATATGTCATTCTGCCATACAACAGATTGTTGGCGGTCAGACAGGTAACTCTGAAACCAGTTGGTGACTGATTGTGAGAAGGATAGGTTATTGAGGACAGAGATAAGTTGTTTGTGTGGGACCATGTCAAATGCTTTAGATAGGTCTAGGAAAGTAACAGAGAAGAGATAGCCATTGTTTTTATGCTGAAGGATAGTGTTAGTAAAGGAGAGTAAGGCAGTGGTGGTGCTATGGTTTGGTTGGAAACCATGCTGAGTATTGGAAAGGAGGTTGTTAGTAAGGAGGTAGTCTGAGACCTGAGAGTGTATGCATCTCTCTAGTATTTTGGAGAGTGGAGAGAGAATAGCTATGGGGCGGTAATTGGTTAGTTCTGTGGAGGGTCTGCCTTTGTGGAGGGGAATTATATGTGATACTTTCCATAGTGTGGGAACATATCTTTCTGACAGAGATCGGTTAATCAAGATGGATACTGGGTAGGCCAGAGCAGCAGCTGCGATTTGTAGGTATTCACTTGGGAGGTTGTCTGCTGCTAATCTGGTGGGCTTAAGTTTAGTTAAGAGTTTTTTTATGTTGGAGGTAGGTACAGGAGAAAAAGAGAAGGCAGTGGGGAGATTACTAGTTGAAGGTGTGGGTTGGAGGGGAGGGGGGTTGTGTTGTTTAGCTAGTGATAGTATGGTTTGTGTGAAGTGTGTGTTGAATGAGGGGTACTGACTTTGCCTGGGTGGAGGATGGAGTTTATGGAGGACCAGAATTGTTTGGGGCTGTGTTGTGAGGAGTCTAGGGCAGACTGGTAGTACTGGAATTTGTCCTGTTTTATTAGCTTTTTGACTCTATTGGGTAGTTCTAGGAATTTCTGTCTAGTTGAGGGGGGTCTTGGTTTTGCACCAGTGCTCCCAGGCTTTATCCCTGTTTTTCATTTCTGACTTAGTGGTTTTATGTAGCCATGGGGAGGGTTGTGCTTTGGTTCTGGAAAGTCTTACGGGGGCATGATAATTAAGGATGCTCAGGAAGGTAGTATTAAAAAATTCAACTGCGTCATCAAGACTGAGGTACTTTAGAGGATGCCAGTTACATTCTTTGATTATTATGAAATCATTATCATTCATTATTATGAAAAATTTAAAAATGCGATAAAATTTTTGAATTCACTTCAAGAAATGTTTACTTTACGTATATAATAGGCATATTACAATGGCTTTGGTGAATAAGCAGCAGTAGAAATGATTAGTGATCCCTGAAAAATGTACTTTGGTGTCTTTGTGTTACCCCCATTATATAAAATGATCCCCTTGTTTGGAAGAGTTGTACTGTGTTCTTCTTTACATTCTTTCAATATGTTTTCCAGCTTCTTGCTCTGTTTTTAATCCAACCTTAATGCCATTTTCCATAACCAGTAGTCATAGCTTGATATATTAATGTTCCTTCTATCTCCAGCTGCTGTAGGTGGTATTTGTGTTTTGCCATTATTTTTCTTGTCCTATATAAGTACTTTGAGTAATTAACTGTAAATTTCCAAAATGCATAACTGATTGATGTCTACTATTTTGTATTAACCAGTCTGTTGTGCTAGCTAAGGACTTTGCCAGAAACATATGCCTGGATAGCTTATTACCATATCTGGGCACTAACCCATTCTATGAATCATTTTAGTGTAGGGATTAAACATTTTGTGAAATGTACAACCTCATTTACTAACTTTTGAAATACAGTCCTCAATTTCTTATCTGGAATTTATTGTGGTAATCCAATAACCCTCAGTTTTATTTTCATAGCTCTATTTACCAGATCATAAAGGTCATCAGTTTTCTTTTGATTCTCCAGGATATAACTCTCTAAGTAGACAGACAGGCACTCATCTGTCTCCTTGTTCTAATTCAGCTTCCAGTTTTCCATTCTATCTAAAATGTTTCTCATTTGTATCTCCACCATAGTCAGTTTTCTTGATGTTTTATATCAGTCCTGCTGTAAGCCCACACCCATATCATCACCATAGAAAGTCTCTCAAATGACGGTTCCATCTTATTTTATTTATTTAACATTTGTTGACTGGGAAAGTCCGACTAGGTTCCACAGAGAATGTTTTCAGCAGAAGCCCAGAGAGAGATGCTCCAGATGCATGTCTTTAGAATGTGGGAGGAAACCAGAGTACCCAGAGGAAACCTACACGAATGCAGGGAGGTCATGCAAAATCTGCACAGAAGACACCCCATCCGAGAATCGAACCAGAGAACCTCTTGCTGTGAGGCGACAAAGTTAACTGCTGCACCAATGCGCCGCCCTGAGCAGTTTCTTTAAAATTTTCAGTTAAAACTATATCCATGCCACTTGCCTTGCTATTTCCAATGATTTTTCTCTTTAGTGAAAAATCTCAGGAATTTTTTCTTTTTCATATTGGAGCGCTAAGCTTATGCTGTCCCCATTTGCTTGGCAAGCAACCAGTGTATGCAGTATTTTCTTTATTTTGTGAAAGCTTTTAGCTGTATCAGTGTTCTTTAGTATTCTGTATAGAAGGCACGTTTTGATGTCATGGTATATTCTTTCAGGTTACACTTTCAGACTGCCTCACTGACTTTGTATACAACACTGATTTTTGAAGTAAACTTTCTAAGTATTTAGTGTTATTTTTATATTTATTAACATTTTTACTTCTGGGATACAGTGTTTTTGTCTGCATTTTGGAATATTTATGTATTTATTTTAGGACATTTTATACTGTCTTCTGACTGGCCAATTTTTGACTTTTAAGCATTGTTTTTAGTTTTAAACAATTTCATTTTTTATTATTTTAAGTTTGTATTGCTATATAAATGCTGATTACAATTGTATGCACTGTAGATAAAATCTCCCATGTGTTTTTGGATATCCATAACACCACTAAGCTGAAGAGGAAGCAATGGCGCAAATGTATTAGTCCAAGGAAAGATTAAGCTTATACCATCCTTTCAGCGCCATCAAACACTCATAGTCGCAGCAGGTATTTTGATTTGCCTTCTGCTTTGCATTCATGGGAAGCTCACGAGCACAAGGCAGAGCCATTTTTATAAAAGTTCCAGATGTATTTGCAGTTGTTTAAACACCATATTTATTCAGTTACATCAGTATGCTTTACAAAAGTTTAAGGTGCTTCTCCTTTATCTTTCTAATAATAATTATATCACTTAGAATACAGTCAGCCTTTGAAAAACTTTATTAAATCTAGTCAATGTTTCTTTACCAAATTGCTGGGATTAAACAGCTCCAAAGTCATAACAGTAAAGACATGAAAGACATTCATATCATGTTTCCTGGTTTTCAGCTATTGTTTGGATTTATTTTATTTATTTATTTTTACTTCATACTATAAGTGTACACATTGAGGATCTAGTTTTGTTAAACAGAGATTCACAGCTAAGGCAGAATTGCTGTCCTTCTAACTGCAATTCTGTATGCTAGCTATCTATTATTTCTTATCAGATGCTCATGGATAAAGCAGCAAGCTGTCATCTGTTGCTGCTAATTGACACAGAACTATGTGGTGAATTCATTAGCTGTTGTCTTGAGGTCTTCATGAATTTGTACTAACATTACTGTTGGTACTTTGCGGTCTGCCCATTTCCTTTTGTATACCTTAGGATAACGATTCCTCTTTGAAACAGCTTGCACATTTACTATGTCTTGATGTTTTTTTTAAATTATGGCCACCTGAGTGCTTCTAGCTGACCATGAACTGCTTATCATACTCTTCTTTACTTCTTTAGCTGTAAGACTGCCTTACCCAGTAAGGGTTGAAGAACTGGTGAGCTGAGTGCCAACCAGCTGAAGTTGTCTTAGAGTGGGAAACTGAAGCATAACATCATGTAGACATGGCTGCATTGAGTTTTAAGATCTGTAGAATCATATACACTGTCCTATACCAGGTATTTTTTCCTTTAAGTCGTGTCTCCCACTGATGTAATCTACGTGGGCATACAGTGGTGCCATGAAGGAAACATTCCATCTTTTCTGAAGACATGCCTTACATTTGGCTGCTCACAGACAGCAGCCATGGCTCTTTCCATGGTCCTAATGTTATCACTGAGGCTAGTGAAACTGCTGTGCCCCCTGAAAATTTCCACACCCTCCCCTGAAAGAGATAAGAAAGCAGATGCCTTATCATCTTCCTTGTACCTGGCCAGGTCCAGTAGGCACCCAAGCCACTAATCAAACTGGGGTCTCCTAGTTCATAGTTCCAGCTTTATCTATGTATACTAATGGAGCTGGCAATCATGTTTAAGTTGCCATTTATGGATTTATGGAAAAGCATGATCTAAAATGTTCAGCAGGACTAAAATGATCCACTTGTTTTATCGATAATTTCCAAAATAATTTCCTTTGATTTGTTATTTTTGGTAGTATGACCTGGATTAACTAAAGAGCATTTCTGTTGTGAGACTGCCAGTTAGTGTATAACATGATGCAAAGATGACAGAGTGCTGACTAGAACAGAGGAAGTACTTTGCATCATGGGGACTATTCCTGTTAAATGAAAAGGTAAAATGATGAAAGGATGAATTATCAGCATCAGCCTGATGTCTATTTCATGGAATAGCTTAAGCAACACTGTCTACCTTTGATCAATAAGGTCCAAGGTGACAGGTAAGAGTCATTCTAGGACCACCACCGCATACTGTTTCTTCACTAACAATGTCTAACTCCTTCAAATTATCTTTGAGAGTGCCTAATGAAATATTCAGACATGAGAACATTGCTGTGAGCCAACAATAAAGCAAAAATAAACAATGCTTTATGATAAGCTGAGCAGCAGTGTTATTACATGATACTGTATAGATCAGAGTAGTCTAGCAGCCTGATTCAAAGAACTTTATGCTTAGCTGCAATGGTTATTGACATCTAGGTATGAGCTAAGATGGTGAATAAGAGCTCAGAAAATGAGTATAAGCTGATATGATTGGTTGTTGAACCTTGGTGTATGTGACTACGATCCATTAAATTTCTCTTGATCCTGAGCTTAAAGGTAGGCAGCCATGTTGTACGACAAGATATTTAGCATGCCGATCCTTTAGTCTGCACTAAGTATGCATATATCACTGTCCTATCTGTCCTGTACAATTATGTTTAATCTTATGCTATGAAACACATGTTCTATATATTTAAAGTCATTTGCATGGAGTTCACTATATGCTGAGCTTTTCATGTGGAAATACATCTACAATAGTACAAGAACAGCATACCAGCTCTTGTTGAACAAAATGAAAGCTTCTTTGATTTGACTAATGGCTGCTGAAGTCTGATAGTAATTACCCATGAGACCTATTTTCTGTATCATTAAGCATTGCTTACAGTTGCTCACCTTGTTGCTGGGTGTGATATACTCATGGCAGAGAGCCTGTACACTGAAAGGTACAATAATGTGGCAAGACTTCATTAGGGATTGTGCAAACACTACAATACAGAAGTAGCTGAGAAGCATTGGAAATATCAATCACAAAGAGTTATAGAGAATGATGAAGTATGCATCACATGGGATCACCCATTACCAACAGTTAAAACATAGATCTGAGAAAACCAGATAAAGTAGTCCATAAAAAAAAAGTAACTGAGATTGCCACACCTAGTGATTACAGTGCCTCATGTTCAGAGGGACACAAAGTGATACAATGCCAGGATTTGCAGGCAGAAATGAGAGTGACATGGAAGAAAGATACCCAGGCAGTTCTAATAGTAGTAGGAGCAACAGATCTCATAAAAAAGAATCTACAGTCACCTTTAGATATGATAACAATACATGTAACCCTGTACGAATTGCAGGAGTCAGTTCTGGGCACACTGCAGGTGCTGTGAAGAGCGCTTTTGGCTGACATCAAAGACTGAATGAATACCTTTTTCATGAGCTTTAATGATACCGTGACTTAGCAATGGGGTCCATTCCCATCATGGTATTAGAAACCCAAAAGATGTGGAGAAATTAGAAATGGAGTAGCTAGGAAATGGGGTCAATGATATCGTCTGCCCAGTTTGTAAATCTAGCTTAGAGCCTTCAATCACAAACGTAAAACTCTACATCTCCTTTAAAAGTATATATGTTCAGCAATATATGCCTGTTTTTGAAGGAAACGAATGCCATTTTTTCTGCACTTGTACTACAGTGTTGTTTCAATGTTGATGCTGGAGGATAAACCTTTTTCAATTATGTTATCTGTCCTTAGTATAAGCCATGGGAGGATGCCTTTTAATAAACTATATGCATTTCATTCATTATATAATCCATAGTGAGCTGTAAAATATGAATACTAAGACCCATTTTATATAATAAATTAACATCTCCCTTCGTACTCATGTTGCAATGTCATACTATTTTAGTCTCCTGTTGCACATCGCATGCTGACAAATGGTAGGTCAGAAAAAGTTCAGACACTGTTTTAGTTTTTATCACCAACACATCTGATAGCCTGAGCTCTCTTGTTCTGCGGCTGTCGCCCATGTAACATAACTTGGCCTAATTTTAGAAACAAATCTAATAATGACAGGATTACAAGGCTATATTTAAAAAAAATGATTTGAATCTAACAATGCATTAACTTTTAATAGATACTGTGCCTTGTGAGGTAATGATGTGAGCCTTTATAAGAACAGCCTTTAACAGCCCACCCAGAAAAGTCTTAACAACAATGAAATCCTTTTCCAGACTGTGCTTACTTAAATTGCTGGCAAGAAATCTACTATTTTGAATAGAGGGACATATTTATTAATTTGTCTGTTTATTTATTTATTTTCATGTATTTACCAGGAATGTCCCACTGGGTGAAAAAAAAGAAAAAAAAACAGACAAGAAAAATGCTATAAAACATACATTAACAAGAGTATATTGCTATTTAAATCAAATCAAGATTGCAAAAATTACACTGAGAAGATTATAATGCTATTTAAGTCAAGTAAATCAACATCAACATGAAAAAAAAAAGAAATCAGAAATGTATTCATGTATTCATATAAGGAACAGAAAAATAAATGAGGGATATCAACATTAGTAAAGGATAAAGGCACATAAAGTATGGAACTATAGTATCTGAATGGTTATAAAATCTTAAGGGTCAGCATAACTTGCAGAGGTAATTATACATGCAGACATACATCTTTAGGGAAACAAGGTTATGCTGTTTGGAATAGAAGCAAAATGAACACAGCAGCCATAAGTTATTTACAGGCAATAACTGTATATAATTTTGGAGGTTGTACAATTCAACATTAGACATGTTAAGGATGGCAAAGGGTGTGATTCATAAGTAAATACCTAACAGATATACAGCAAAAGGGGGAACACACAGAAGTTTGAGTAAATGCAGGAATTATTCTATAAAAAAGACTGATCAAGAAATAATATTTTTAGAGAGGTACCAGGTGGGATATGGAGTAGAATGAGATGGCAAGGGTATTCCTTCTACTAAATGTTAGGTAATAATAATAGTGCAAATAATGATCAGGGATGATCAGAGGGGAACAATGTGCAACAGGCAAACTGTGTAAAATATTTTTACAGAGTGACAAAACTATCTAAAAAAAGCCAGTGTTATTCAGTATATAAATACATATGGTATTGTAAGCAAGGCATGCAAAGAAAAATGCCATTTGGGATAAAGTAGCATGTTGAATTGGGGTGGTGTGGATAATTTCATATAGATCATATTGATTCGTGATGGCAAAACAATGTGCTGCCTCCTTATTATGAGACCTAGGGGATGGATACGGAAAGCATGGTTTGGTGAACAGGATGTCTGTATACAAAATTGTAGTCTGAGAGTCCAGTAGGAGTATTTGTCAGTTCTAGATTAACTTAGGATAATTGCTTTAGAGTCTTATTTGAATGATGTTGCTCAAACACAAAATCCTTCTCTAATATGTTATTGCCCTACACAGTTATCCTTTTGACAGCATACCCTGTCTTAGGACTTCCCCTCTACTGCCTTCTCAGCCCTCACTTTCTCCTTCCTGTTCCCCATTCTCCTGACGTATTCTCCCAAGTTGCTTGCAAACTTCGAATTTTGTTTTTGTGCATCATCTTACATTCCCGTTCTTATATGCCTACTCCTCTTATTGTCATTTGACAAGTTGGTACTCTGTAGTTCACTGCTATTAATGCTGGGGCCATGCTTTCCTATTCAGTCTATCACATCCCCTTCTATGGCTTTACCTCACAAAATATTGAACCTCTTAGTCTTTTCTTTTTCTCCCTTGATATCTAGCCATCCATCCATCCATCCATCCATCCATCCATCCATCCATGCGCCCGTAACCCCTTTTATCCATTTAGCACATAGGGTTGGGGTGTCGCTTTCTCTACCCATCCTCCTATTTACAGCCCTCGTGTTCCTCTCTTCATTCCACATAATCTGTTGACTTCTCCTGCAACAAGCCTGGCTCTAGGCTCAATCATTCATATTTATTTCTACTTGAGTTCTCTCCTTATTGGGTCTGATTTACTTATTAGCAGCGTTTCCTTTATGGTACTACATAAACTATACCCTTCATCATCTTAGTTTCAACATTCACCACACCCCCACCAGGTAGTCATACATCTCTCTTTAATATTTCTGTTTCTTCTGTTCATAAAGCATTCATCTTCCCATATCAGATTCTTTTGTCTTCTTCCAAAGACATAATTTTCAGTCTTCCTTCAATCTACTAAAGCATTCTACAGTCCCACCTTTTGTTCATTCATTAGCGTTTCTCCTGATGCTTTCAGGGGGCACTGAAATTCACCAAACCCATAAGCACAATCATCTTGTAACTCATTTAGTAAGCATTACTATCAGTAACCCTCAGTCTGACAAGCCTAATATCTTAAATTCAGACTCATGTACCCTCTGATCTCTGCCACTCTTATCTCACCCCGTTTGCTGACAGTCTTGTTCTTTATAGATCATCTACTTCTCATCTTACTATTAAAGGTGGTCTTCATAAGTACCTGCAAAAGTCATCACCTAATTGACTAATAAAATGTTTTCTGGCAGTTGGTACTGAGAATTAATGCTACAAGCTGTTGATGAGCTTCACCCTGTAGGTCTGGGTTTGATTCTGTCAGACTCCCACTTAACCAGACAGTGCTCTTGGGATGAATCTGAAAAGGATTAGTAATCGACTCTTCTTAAACACAGATAAATAGAGAAATAAATGATGAAATTGCATAACAAAAGAACAACACATGCCGTTTGAGACTTCAGACAGATTTAAATCCTTCCTTTATTCCAGTCTTTTTCATTCTTTTGAAGAAAATTCTTTGATTCTGATTCATACATTTAAAATTCTAGGTATTTTCCTTAATTCCACATGATTTACATACCTACATTTGCATGAAAATGAGTCTTAGTGTCAAACATGTGAACACTGGCTCAGGTCCACTTCACAAAACTTTCCTTTGGCATTCACCTAGTATCACATTCTTACTATTATATGCCATTTTGTTAGCAAGACCGCAGCGCCGAGAGTTAGGTGCATAGCTCTCAATCTCTCAAGAGGTCAGTGTAGAACACAGACCCTAGCAATGTGTGACAGTCAAAATGTGAAATGCTCTGTTTTTGCAATGAGTGAAAACAGGGTCTATATTAGAACATCGAAGTTTCAAAACTTCGAATGTTCTAATATCGACCCCTATACAGCGAAAGCTGAAAACATCAAACATACAGAACAGCGAATTTTTTCCTAGGGAAAAAAAAATTGCTGTTCCAAAACACATACACACAACACAAGCACACCAAACAAAGAACAATCCACACACATACACCTAAAATCTTACACCTAACCCTACACTAAACTATACGCACACCACTAGCTATCCACTTACCTTAACCCAAACCCTAACCCTAAGGTCTGTCATTATCATACACTCACCTCACCTGCACCCTAACCTAACTCACCTACCCTGCCCTAACCCTCACGTCCACACAATCGTACACATACCTAACCCGCACCCTAACCCTAACTAACCTAACCAACACTCAATTGCACACTTACCTGAACCCGACCTATAACTTTCCACCACAGCGCTGAAAATACTGAAGCAACAGAAAAGGACAACCAAATTCTTTCCCTCAGAAAAAAATTGGTTTTCTGTTGCTTAGGGGTCAATATTACAACATTTGAAGTTTTGAAACTTTGATGTTCTAATATAGACCCGTGAAAACATACCATTTTCATGGTGCCCAGTCAAAGTGGCCTTTCAACCAAAAACATTAAGTTGAAGCACATATCAACCAAGAAATAACACTGTACATTTGTAAAATTCTTTTATAAAAAACACAACTTGTAATTCAAATCAGAAACTTTACTTTATAATCTGCAAACACACCACAAAATAACCCTACTGCTATACGGAATCAAACTGAAATTAACTGCCCGTTACTAACACTTCCTGCAACATTTACATGTCTTTAATAAATAAATACATTTTCTAAACATCCACTATTCAGCTACATATTTCACAATTCTACATCTGCACGTTGTTTGCACTAAGGGCATGAACAAATGAAATAGTGGGAACGTACGGTTCTTCACAACCATCTATAGATGAACACTCCCTATTATATGCCGCTGTAGCCTTCTTAGCAACATCTAACTCATGCTTTGCCTGTTCAGTCTCATAGCAGTTCAGTTTTTCATTAGTTTTAATTCCTAATAAAGACTTCAATGTCTTTACAATGAGTAACTGATGCAATTCAGTTTTAACTTTCCATACTATGCTAAAAGCTCTTTCAGTTTCAAATGTGACAAATACAACAAAGTCATCATCGACTGCTTGAAAAGTATCTGATTCCTCTCACCACAAAAGTCCTTCAAAAGCTGTGCCCGGTACTTAGCACACATAAATGGGAAACATTGACTGGAGCATCTAGTTTCCTCATGTCCTCAATCTAATAGTGTAAATTTAAATATTAATTGTTCGGCTTCAGCATCATTTCCACATTCACAAGGAAAGCAACATCTATGACAAGTCTGGAAGATATGTTCAGTTTCTTTGCAGGATCAATAACAAAATGCAACATCTTTTAGTAATTGGTCTTGAATGGAAAACGTAAGCATTTTTTGCAGCATTGCAGCCTAAAAAGAGGCTACTTTTTATACAAGTTAAATTCAGTCACTGTACCAGGAATATCATGGCTACTCATGTACTGCTTGGCCTCCAAACCAATATGCAGCTTGCAGTTGGAAAGGGTAGAGCTGCTATCACTCAAGACATTTATATCCTTATCTTTGATAAGTCAGATGGCAGCCACAGGTCTCTGGAGTCTGCCAGCATACTGTTGCAGTAGTTTATGAACTGTGACACACAATGCTAGTAGCTGCAGCCCTCAGGAGTCTGCCAGCATACTGTTGCAGTAGTTTATAAACTGTGACATGGAGTGTTAGTAGTTGTCCTTCTCAGAAGTTGAATATTGAACTGAAGTAAAGGTTCCAGTGCATACTTCTGACACATAAAATCATGTGCAGCTCATGACTCTGCATGTTGCCAGAAGTTAAATTAATTTTAGCAGACTGAGGCTCTAAAAACAGAAAATATGAGTTTAGGGATGGCCACATATCCAGGTTCTGCTAATGCCCTTCCCAAGATTCAGCCATCTAGTAGGTGCATGCCTAATAACCATGACAGGATCAGGGTCTGTGAACAAAGCAGTCTTTCAGTTTTTGTTGCCTCTGTACACTGGAATTGAAATGGCAGTGCAGATCTGATATTGTTTCTTCCTCTATTAATTGTAGAGCTTTTACATCAGCCTTTCTGCATAGATCTGCTAGGTGGCATAGATACCCCATATTAATAATGGTGGGCTTCACCTCCTTCAAATGAAATAGCACAGAATTGTGCTTTCCAATTATTAAGGCAGTATTGTCTGAGGAAAAGCCTACAATGCTGCAGACTGGAATGTCACATTTTGCCAGTGTGGACATTAAAGCATCAAATAATGCTTGCCCACTCCATGACTCACATTCTGGTATATGAAGAAACTGAATGACATTTTGCTCACACTTTCATCTTGGTAACCTGTAAGGATCACTAAAAGTTTGTCATCACCAATGTCTGCTTTGATCCATATACACACAGAAGTGTGATTTCTGACAATTGCCAACAGTGTTCTTGTAACACGGTCCCAAAACACCTTTTCCAAGGCAAGCTGCCTTTGTTACTTCATATATCATAATTTCTAGGGCATCTTGATCCTCCATATTTTTTGATAAATGTAAGGATGTGTTCTGGTGCTGCAAATGTTAAAATGTGTTCAGACAGTAAAGACACAAAACCAATCTCTTCCTCCATAACTTTTATGCCTGTCGAACTCTGATGTCTAAAGAAGTCTGCCATTGCCATTCCAGCAGCATATTAATAATTCTTTCTGTACTTCTCACTTTTGGTATGTCTCTGTACGTCATATTATCCACTATGATGAGCTTTCAAATCTGCACCACAGGTCTTACAGAATGCATACTTTACTCCTCATCTACTCACAAAAAGCCAGTCAATGGGACTTTCCCAGCTGGGGGAATGAAATTGAGTCTAGGGAACTGTATTGGCAGTTAACATTGAAAGCCAATGAACCCCCAGGTATTAATGAACACTTGTCCTTGTTGTCCATTTTAAAGCAAAGGGCTAGAAAGTTATGAATTTTGTCTCAAATTGTATTTCTTTAAAATGGAAAGAAATCTTAATATTGACTTTTTAAAATTGTTTTTTTAAAAAAATATTTAAATAATGTGAATATTTATATGTACGCACAAGCGCAAAATTACAGCTTGAGGAACATCTACGTCTTTAAAAGTTAATTGACGCAATTACAACTTCAAGCTGTATAAGAGCTGATTATAGTGATTATTTTCAGTTTGAAAAAGTCTGTCAAGTGAACAGACGAAAACGCTTACTCTAACTGCTTTGGATTCTTGGATTATCTATTTTTATGAATTTTGTCTTGGTTGCAGCATTGTGGATATTCTGTGTTCAATAAAACTACTTGTTTTGGAAGGATTCAGCTTTTTGGTTTGTCTGTGTCAGACTTGGAGTGGCTTTTATTAAGTTTGGTAATTTTCCAATCCAAACGCTTGTTTTGTTTTGTGGGACTCTCCCAGCTTGCCTGAAAAGCAATGCACCACCTTCTCTTCTTTAGAGTGCCATCTGAATCTTTCTCCTCATCTTGAAGCAGACAGTCTGTATCTATCAGGTTTTCAAAAAAAAGTTGTAAATGACCAAACAATGTAGAACTGTAAAGATCGAACCATTTCAAAAATAACTAATTTGGCATATTACTAAGTGTACTAACAGCATAACTAAACTGCCATTGGAGAATCAGCAATATGCTAGATTCATTTCTTTTCTGCTTAAACTGGACTACATTTTCTCGTGAGAGCACTGTGTCCATACAGCTATAAAATAAGAGTTTTAAATGTGGCTACACTGCAGAAAATGGTAGTGATAAAACTGTCTCCTCAAACCAGAGAAATGGAGCAATATGCACACACACACACACACACACACACACACACACATACATACACAGATACACACACACACACACACACACACACACACACACACACACACACAGATACACACACACACACACACAGATACACACACACACACACACACACACACACACACACACACACATACATACACAGATACACACACATACATACACAGATACACACACATACACACACACACAGAGATACACACACACACACACAGATACACACACACACACACACACACACACACACACACACACAGAAACACACACACACACACACACACACAGTCTCACACACACACACACACACACACACACACACACACACACACACACACACACACACACACACACACACACACACACACACACACACAGATACATACACACACACACACACACACACACATACACAGATACACACACACACACACACACACACACACACACACACACACACACACACACACACACACACACACACACACACACACACAAAAACACATCCCTGGAAATTGACTGCCTTGCTGTGGGGGGGGGGGGGTTGGAGCTCCCAAAATAAGGAGATAGTAGTGTTTTGGATGCAGGCCATTAAGAGCAGCAATAAAAATGCTACAGAATGTATTTACAAAGTAACAGAAAGTATTTTGAGAACTATTTGGGGTTGGAGAAATAAATTTTTGCCAATAGGGATTACTGCAAGTAGGGGAAATAGAAAATAGGCAAAAAGGACCTGAAATTTATTGGAGAATATTAGCAAAGGGACCAAGGTACTGAAAGAAAATAATAAGGGAGGGAAAACTCATAGAATAGGATGAGGCCAAGCAGAAGTTTAGACTGGAAGTTGGAGACTGCTTTCCCTACCAGGGATTGATAACAGACTATAGGTAAAGGAAAAAGGAAAGAGAAAGTATAAGGGGAGTGTTAAATAAAAGACCAGCCCTGCTTGAGGTTATAGTTGAGTCTAGAAGAGAAGCTGTAGTTAAAAAGGGATAATTAGTAGGGCATATAAAATAATGCATGATAACTATAATAATCAATCAGAGGAGGTTTGAAAATGTTGGAAAATGAGAATGGAAAGGCAACATACAGAAGAAAAATGGAGTGATGTTTATATGGCTGGCAATATGTGACAAAATCTAGAGGGGGTAGGATTTTATATGGAAGTACTTTCATAGGTACTTTGTACCTCCAATAGACTTCAGAGATTTTGTTCCACAAGTATGCAACAATTGTTGGAGGTGTGACAGGAAAGCGAGGGATACTTAGAAACATATTCTTTGGAAAGGCAACAAGCTGGTAGATCTTAAAAATTTTGTACAGAGTACTTTGTCAGAAATGTTGGGAAAGCAGATTACTGCAGCAAAGGAAATGTTTTTTTGAGCTCGGATCTAGAAAATGAATTGCCCAGACATAGTAATAGTTCTTCCTCTTTCGGCTTTTCCTGGTTAGGGGTCACCACTGCAGATCACCTGTCCGCTCATGATTGGCAGTGGAGTTATATGGTGTCAGGTTGCCAACCCAGTGCCCAGCCTTCCACAGAAGGCACACACACTCATGCCTAGGGCCAATTTAGAGTATCCAATCCACCTACCGCTTGTCTTTGGGATGTGGGAGGAAACCGGAGCACCCGGAGGAAACCCACGCGACCACAGGGAGGACATGCAGACTCTGCACAGAAGGCAACCGGAGAACCTCTTGCTGTGAGTGGCAACGCTAACCGCTGTACCACTGTGGCCGCCCTATACTACATTTAATGCTGTTGGCTGCCAAAAAAGCAGTTACTAGAAAATGAGAAGTAAATAGTAAACCAGCCATGACAGCATTATTGAATGTTGCAAAGTAGATAACAGAACTGACTGCAAGTGTCACTTTAGAAAAGGGAAGAAGCAAACTACACAGAAATAAATGGAATCTGTGAGAATAAGACATGAAGAATAATGTTCAGGAAGCGGAGGAGGAGGATGAGGAGTGAAATTTCAGGGAAGGCAGGACTTAAGAAATCTATGTAATATTAAACTGAATAGTAATAATTAAACAAACCATATATGTATAATCCATGAAAAAGAAAATTCTTTGTAATGGTTTGTTTCCTGTTTTATAACTGTTTGTGCAGCCATGTCATTGTGTGATATGCAAAGTTAATAAAGGTGTTAATAAAGGGTCTTAGCAGAGACAATGTTTTTTTTTAAATGGTAAACAACCTGTAGACATATGTCTCTGTACTGATTAGCATACATTTTTCCAGGCTTGTATTTGCTGTAAAACCCACCTATAAACATCAGCATTATAAACAGTGTTCTTAGTAATTGACTGAAGCAGTCTGCTTGGAGTATTAGCAAATGTTTCTTTAAAGGTCTAGTGCACCTGCGCATAACTTTTCATGCACACACCTTTTATTCTGTGCACAAATAATACTTAGGAGTATATTTCTTTTTTACTGTCTGTAAAACTGCCTTTCACTTGCTTGCTATACCTAGGCCTCTTATTCGAGGAGTTAAAGTTATAAATATTGTTCATACTAAGTAAATATAAATAAAGAATGTATGTACTGTATTAACCAAGTGCCATCATTGTGAATTTCAGAAACTTCCTGCTTACAACTTAAAAACAGTTTTACTTGTAATTGTCAACAATTTTTGTTTTCAAAAATATTTTTTTACAGGGGCATGCCACCTGCACCCTGACATGAAGTTCTTGCTATCGCACTCCAGGTCTCTAGATATACTGTCACTAAGGTCACATTAACTTGTTGAAAGTGTATTTAGTGAGGTAGTCTGTGTCTGAGTATTGGAGTACCTCTCAGTCAAATGCACAGATGACTGCTCAGCTGTGAGTAAGTGAGCAAAGAGTAGCCAAATGCCAGCTAAGTAAAAGACAACCTCAGTATACAGTATAATGCAGTTCTGTGAATTATACACAAAGTCTCCTTACCACTCCAGCTGTTAGTAAGAGAGTGGGGACATAGAGCTGTGCAATATCTAAATACGTCTGAGGTATTTGCATGTATCTACTAATGCGGCTATAAAATGCTGTTGCTGAAAACTATAAAGTCTGAAATATTGAAAACATATTAAGAATTAATCCAAAAACATCAAATTTAGAACATGTGACTTCGACACTGAATTAGGAAACATTTAAATTAACTTGTTCCTTTAGCCAAACTGTCAGCTGTGCTTACTATGATTCACAAATAGAGGAAAGCCTATTTTCAGAATTAAGTTTGTTAAGTGACAAAGTATTTACACAAGAAAATGACATATTAAATAACTAACATTGAAAACCACTGTAATGGGGATGATACTTAGATTCATACAGATAGGTGACTATTCCAGTAAAGGCTAAATATAGCCTGAATGACACCTAGGCCAGTCTAAAGTGTTTACTTAGATACTTTATTATAAGGATCAGAACCAGTGATGAAAACCCAGTGCCTTTGTCCCCGAAGAGTTGAGTGTCAGGATCACAAGTTGGTGAAGGTGCCCAGTTAGAAAAGGCTAGATGTAGCTATGATAGGATAAATTCCAGTACAGTATTAAAGTTTATTTCCACAAAGAACCAAGGAAATCACTCAATTAACTCCTTTCAGGATTCAGTACTGACTGTAGGAGGTGTGGTACACACAGTACTTGAAGAAGGGAGACCTTGTGGTGGGTCGTTTGGATTCCATCTCAAAGTTAAGTTCAGTTTCAAATGATAGCTTTTCCAAACTCTTCACAGGCATAACAAAATGTAACTGGCTTACTTTAGCCATGGATCTGAGGTTGATCTGGCATTGTTTGTAGACCAAATCTGCTTCTTAACACAGTTTTCATGGTTTTGGTTTGGCTTTACTTCTTTTACTGGGGACTGTGTACTTTGTGTGTCATTTGAATCAAAATAGCTGTAAGGCTGTGATGAATCTGAAGCTGGCAAACAGCTAGAGTAATGAAGGTTTGAACAGTTTCAGGAGACCTGAACTTTAATTCTTTCTCTTCTATTGCACAAGCACAACCTAGGTGAGTAAAATAAAATGGCCTTGATATCATAGTTGTAAAGTTCTCAGTTTACCTCATTGCAGGACTTCCTTTTTTGAACAACAAGACTAGAATAATGTGATAGAATTTTAATTTGATATTTTTTCTGGCACCTTTAGTAGTGGGTTGCCCCAAGAGTTCTCAAATGTTGTGGGCCATGTGTGATAACCATGTGTTTTGTAGAATCCTGAATTATTTATAAATATATATATATATATATATATATATATATATATATATATATATATATATATATATATATATATATATATATATAAATATATATATTTTATATACACACACACACACACACACACACACACACACACACACACACACACACAGATATATATATATATATATATATATATATATATATATATATATATGGTTTACTATCATAATTTCGAATGAAACTCGGTCGACCGCACTATGTTCGAACACGGAAAGTCGAACACGGCAATGTTGAACTTCAAAAGCAAGCCTAGGAATGGGTTTTAACATGGGTCAAGATAGGGGCGAGGTTTGTAGTTCGGCAATAGCAATGAACACCTATCTTGACCCATGTTAAAACCCGTTCCTAGGCTTGCTTTGAAGTTTGATATTGCCGTGTTCGACTTTCCGTGTTCGAACATGGTGCGGCCGACTGAGTTTCATTCGAAATTATGATAATAAACCATATATATATATATATATATATATATATATATATATATATATATACAAACACACACACAGACATGGATGTAATCCACGTCTTTGACTATGCATGCGATTCCTCAGATCAGTCCCATGCCCATGACTTTTTACTTTTTAAACCAAAGGGTAAAAAGTCACACAGACAAACCATTCAGGAAAAAAAACTGTAAGTAAGACCCAGCCAGCATTGTGTAAAACCTTAAAAAAGTAAAAATTCATAGGCATTCAGAAGCCATGTAGTTGAAACACTGGTATGTCCTTAAGGGTCTATGTCAGAAAAATGAAAGATCAATGTCTCGAACGCTCATATGAGTGAATATTCCAAAACTCAAAATTGCTATTGTGGGGGGCTGCACCCCCCACACCCCCCGTTAAATATATATTCCAACTCTGAGATTGTACTACAGTGAGGAAAGGGCAAATATTCTGATCCACACTGTAGTGCAAAAAAAAATAGCAATATCGAGGTTTGAAATATTCGCTCGTGTGAGCGCTTGATTTTTCAAACATTCATCATTCTAAAGTAGACCCGTCCTTAACAATCATTTGTATCACATGGGCCTCTACTACATGAGGTTTAAGGTACTTCTTGCAGTTTTTATTGAATGGTTTGTCTGTAGGACCTTTGGTGTGTATGTTGTTTACAATATTTTGCAGGTACCCTTATGATTATGGACATCAGGCTGGATTTTATGTTCTGTGTTTCTAAAGTATAGCCAAACAATCCACTTATGTTATACTGATGAGGTCATACAAAAAGGCTAAAGCATGCATGTCTGTAGCTAGTGGGATTTAGCTTTATTGGCCTGAACGTAAACATAAAGACTTAAAAAGTAAAAAGACATAGGCATTCTTAAGCTGTATGACTGAAACACTAGTAAGTCCTTAAGGGATCATTTGCATATATTCAATGTCTCCTGCTAAACATGCTATATGAAATACAGAACGAAGGCTGGGAGTAAATGGAAATCTTCCTGCTCAAATGATCACTATAGACCATATAAGACAATCAGACAGTAGTGCAAGACTGCAGTCAAAAAAGCAAAAAACATTTTTCTTAGGAATAAACAACTAACCGTACCTGCTAATCCTAAACTGATCTGGAAATATATCAAAGTCATAGTACATTGACAGTCCAATTAAAATAAGAAAATGTAACTTCAAAAAATTGATTCTAGTCTTCTCAAAGACTTTGTCACACTTATTTATACTGTGGACAAACATACCACAGCAGGCCCCTGGACAACACATTCCCCTTTCTCCCTTTTTCAAATTTACACAAACTTCTCAACCAGCTATCACAAATAGCACTGCATTCACCCCTACTGACCTATTTGTCTTCTATGTGGAGTCACCTGTAAAACACCAAGTACATTACTGAAAAAAAAACTTGAGAAAAACCCATCCAGAACTCTAATTCATTTACGGGTGGGGTTGGCATAATGTTTACAGGATTTGATTCTGACTTATGGTTATTGGCTAGGCTTTTAATACTTAACAGATTGATAGTCTATTATTTATCTAGGAACCTACTTCTTCTGTCTATAAATGTCTGTGCTTCATATCACAAAGTCTCTTACCCATATCTTTAATTTTTCTTTGACTACTGGTATAGTCCTTCCACAGTTCAGTCACACTCTAATGGTCCCATCTTCTTTCCATCCTCTGAATGTTATTAAGGACCATTCATAATTGGACAAGTTGCAATCAGATTCATACATATATGTATGATACAAGCACCAGTAAAGTCATGACTCTGGTTTCTAGTGAAATTATTAATTCTTCAAAAATGTAATGATTACTACTTCACAAAAGCAAGGTACTATAATAACTGTCTGTGTAGATTCTACTCAGATAAACAGATATAGGTTGTAAAAGCTTAGGAACAGTTTGATTAGTGACTATTCCTTTTTTTGTAGATGATAGATTTCATCTGAACTACAGAGGAGGCCAGAAGGCAGTCATTATCAGACAAATAATGGAACATGTAAAACCCATTTTGAGAGTACATACAGTGTTCAGAATTTATAAACTACCTTACACAATTTAACAACATTTTAAAAGCTTGTTTTGTGAATGTCAAAAGTTTGTAACCAAAGTTTGCACACAAATACACACAGCAACAAGCAATCCCGAACACAATGAAGGACGTCTTCTTTGATAAAGTCAACGGCAGCCAGAAGTAGACAAACGAAAACAGTTTATTAAAGAGAATTACTCATCCAACCCTTAGATTAAGCGCTTTCATCTCCAACACGGAGACTTCATCAGAATCTAAGGTAACACAACATCACATCCCTTTTATACTAAATACATTCAATTGGCTGACATTTAATTAGATAATAAGTTAATAAGTTAATGAATTGATCAATAACCTCAGTTTGTCTTAAGAGACCATGCCACAAAAAGTGCATGCTGACAAATCCTGGAGACATTGTAAAAGCATTTGAAAACCTGTATGAAAAACAAACTATATAAATATGAGAAATACATAGTAGGTAGGAATAAAATCATGATAAATAGGAAGAATCATAAAAATAGGAAGAATCATAAAAAGCATATGCCATACTGTTATACCAATTGTACTGTTTGAGGATATTGTTTAAAAACATATGCATGCAAAGCAATATGTCAAACCGAAATATATGTAAAAAAAATATATATATATATGAATATAAATTCTGGGTAATAGAGGAAGTGAAATGTTTTGAGAGAGGTGGTGATTGGGAAACCCAACTGGAGTTAAAAGAAATTATGTGGCAGCTTAGATTGGACTCTTGTTGTGGCAAGGGCCTTAATGACCACATCTCCATTACCCCAGCATTGAAAATGCTTGCAGGTGATCCTAGGAAACATAAGAATAAATAATAATAAAAATAAAATAAAAATATGAATATTACTATACATATTTATTTAAATGAACATTATTAGAGAACAATAATCACTATAGATGTTGTTTTTCTCAAGTTTTGTTAGTTTTTTTACATTTCTTATTTCCCATAAAAAGTGAATAGATGTATATTTTTAGTTGTGCCTAGTAATACACATACTGTTGGTAATAGTTCAATCTTTTTATTCAATTGTACTTAATTTTATTGGAAACAATTTTAGTGGGATTGATTTTCATATATTTAAATACACGTATATAGTCCTTGGTCTTTCATAAGTCACAACATTTGAAAAAGTATATGGAAGATATATAGGACGTGTATTGTATGAATGTATTTATTTTGAATGTATTCATTTGGACACTGACACATGTATATATGTATTATGTACTATATGTTTTATATTATATATATATATATATATATATATATATATATATATATATATTTGATATGTTTATGAATTTATATATTTATATATTTATACATTTATACATTTGCATATATTTTTATGTATCTAAATTTATAGCTATGCATTTTACATTTTATATATTTATATTCATATATATATATATATATATATATATATATATATATATATATATATTTTACATATATTTAGGTTTGACATATTGCTTTGCATGCATATGTTTTTAAACAATATCCTCAAACAGTACAATTGGTATAACAATATGGCATATGCTTTTTATGATTCTTCCTATTTTTATGATTCTTCCTATTTATCATGATTTTATTCCTACCTACTATGTATTTCTCATATTTATATAGTTTGTTATTCATACAGGTTTTCAAATGCTTTCACAATGTCTCCAGGATTTGTCAGCATGCACTTTTTGCGGCATGGTCTCTTAAGACAAACTGAGGTTATTGATCAATTCATTAACTTATTAACTTATTATCTAATTAAATGTCAGCCAATTGAATGTATTTAGTATAAAAGGGATGTGATGTTGTGTTACCTTAGATTTTGATGAAGTCTCCGTGTTGGAAATGTCAAAAGTTTAATTAAGATAAATTATCTCATATGATTCAGTGTAAAATAATTCCAGTTACAGAAAGTGTGCCATTCTTTGACATTGCTTTGCTTTATTTCATACCTCTCAGCTGTACAGATTTTCACAGAATGTCCAGATTTTTGTCTCATAATTTGGTCTATTCCTCATATAATTTGTGGTTTTCTGGCAAATCTTTAAAAACTGAAGCCACTAAATAACACTAAATAATGACAGACATTTGACTTTCAGACTTTATATACTTCAGAAAATACATACTTATGCAAAACCTGTTATTCTAGCAACGTCATATGTTTATAGGAGCAACATTTAAATTCTGTCCCTATTTTTAGGCCCTTGTCCCCTCCATTCTTTTTGTATTTGTTCAGATTTCTTGCACTGAGAGGTTGAAAGTTATGCTTTATTTCTGTAAGTCTGAATGTTTTGGTACTGGCATGGAGGGTGGGAAGTGGGGGATGTGGGTTTTAGTCTTCCTTTGTAAATCTTTGCCTGAGAAACCAGTGTTCATCAACCAACAACCAGAGGTTTTAGGAGTTTAATTATACCATATTTTGAATTTAATAACTACTAGGCTTATATTATGCTATAATAAACTAGGCAATGATGAACATAGTACTTTATAACATTCTAAGTTACCTGATTACCATTCCACCAGACTGCTTGATATATGGGAACTGTACATCGGCATTCATAATTTTGAGGCTGAGTTGTTAGACTTGATCATAATAAATAGTTTCACTAAGATTTATATCATTTTCAGTCAGGAGCAATAACGTTGTTTTTATTTACCAGCAAACAGGATTAGTAACAGATTTTTTTCCACTTGAACCTTCAGGCAACTCTGACCATCTGAGTATAGGTTTCTGCATCCCCGTATGTAGATCATTTGAAAATACATAAGCCATCTATAACTATAAAACTCTCAACTTGTAACAACTAAGCTGTAATATTTCAGGCATTAATTGGTGAGTTCTTTTTCAGGACAGTGGAAGGGAATGTTGGTTAAAGCTATGTGAAATTTCTACCACAGCATTACAGAAAATTAAAACCAGTGTTCTAAAAGTAAATGATGTGATTAAACCACCACAATGGAATCAAATATTAGCTAAGTTCTCAAAGTTAAAAAAATCTAGACATTTATAGAAACTGCACTGGGGCTGATAAAATGAAACTGAGTGCTAATACAAGAAATCTGAAAATGGGTATAAACAACAGTGGCCAACTCCATTAATGTAGGGGGTTAAAACCCTGACTACAAAACAGGTGACCTGAGTTTGATTAGAGATTTGGACATCTATTATAGCTGTCAGAGGGAGGAGCTACATGAAAGTCTGTGTGCTTACCTCTCTCAGGTCTAGGGCACACATAGTGTACTGACTTCCCTGATGAAGACCAAAGAGATGTGCATGTCGTACTGGTCCTAGGAAATATGGTTGGTTCTGGGCTTACATCACTTAAGGAACTGAATAACAGTCGTGTGCTATACCCATTGCATGCTCTCCTAGGAGAGCGTTCATTGTGCATGATGTCAAGAAAGCATATAAAAATCTCTTGATAACTGCCTTAATGACTACTCCTCTTGGTTTGTTCCCATACTAGTAAGGGGAACAAGTGGGTTGATTAGTTGTGAGGGGCGCTAATGGTTAGCATGCGGTGAAGAGGGTGAAAATAAAAGTGGGTACAGTAGCAGCTAAACAAAAATTTGAGGAATCACTGAGGCTTAGAAAGAAGAAAAGTTTCTATCAATATATCATTTCTCAAGGAAACTCTGCTGCAATAGTGGCACTCTGTTACATAACATGCTAGTCAGTGACAGCTCCTCCATGGTGGATATTCTTAAAACTGCTTTATTAAGAGAGCTCTCATAGATTCACAGGAATATACTAGGCTAATGACCACCAGTGCCTTTATAAGCCTAACCATACAACCCAACCCAATTGTGTCCCTATGTATCATGGGCATTTATTAGGAGGAGGTATGTTACTTAGGAAGTTTCTAGAGGTTATGTGGAGGAGGGGGGCTGTTAGTTTGGGCATTACTGTCTGCCTCTGTCTGTCAGGGACATGGGAGCCAGACTCAGGAGGAATTTCCTATTTCCCATCCTATGGTCAAGGTTACACTTAAAGAGCGATAGGGATTGACTCTGATTCACATGGATAGGGACCTTGTTCTAGAGCATGGGGATCCTCTGGGATGCATATCTGTCTCACTAACATGTTTTATTTATGTCACAAACAAAATTTAAATCCTTGGATCTAGTAGCTCTGATGCTGTTTGTTTTGCAGATGTGCAAAAGGTCCATCAGATCTGGATCCAAGGATGCCTTGTATGCCAAGCATAGATTACCTCTCAGTAACATGTAGGAAACTGAGTATAGAGACAGGCTTTAAGGCAATCCATATAGAACAATGTGGGTGCATATGTCTGATCAGGCACATGCTGAAGGGAGCATTATTCTCAATGATGGGTCTGATAAGGGCCAAATAAATTGAATTCTTTGGACCTGGTTGCCATGCCCCTACTTATAATTTGGGTGACAGAATGATTTTCTTACTACCTTGATCACATGTTATCCAAAGACCAGATAACTATCTACATATGTGCCCAGATCTCTGACTACTGGGTCAACTCTTAGGAGTGTCTTATTGATGGAGCAATTAGCCTGGGTGGCAGTTTTTCTAAAAGGCATGATAATGCATTTCCTGGCATTGAATTTTAATCCTTGACTTTTTTACCAGTCATTTGTTTGTGTTACACCCTCTTGTAAGATGTTTGCCTCATGGGAGGAATCTATGATAACTCACAATTTGCAGTCATCTGCACACTTGGTCAGCCAAAGGCCCTTAACATTTGCCTTTACCTCTGAGAAGTAGATGCCAAATAGAAGAGATGCCAGCATGGAGCCCTGGGGTACCCTGCTGGTGACCAGTGTCTTAGTGGAGGTGGCCTCACCAGTCCTGACTTCCTGGATCCTCTCTGTGAGTCAACTGAGAATCCAATGAGTTACATCGGGATTTATTCCCAATTTGGTAAGTTTGTCAACTATACCCAAGTGGGGTATTGTATCAAATGCCTTCACCAGTTTCATGTAGGTGGCATGCGCCATTTTACCCCCTCATCCATTGCCTTAGTGACCTTCTCAAAGAAGTCCGCCAAGTTTAATAGGCATGATCTTGCTTTGGCAAAGACAAACTAGGCTGGGTCCAATGTCTGAAGTTTGCCTATGTCTTTGTCGATTATTTCCATGATAATTTATTCCATGGCTTTGCATTTTAGACTACTCAGAATAGTAAGTCAGTAGTTTCCAGGGTTTGTTGATGATCCACCCTTGTGAAGTGGGATAAATGTTGCAGTCCTCCTTTCACATGGTACAAAGCCTATTTTGAGGCTATAGTCAAAAACTGACTCAAGTGGTCCTGATAGATCTTGTTTCAAGCTATTTAACTGGCATCATGGAATATTGTTAGGGCCCATTAAGGCTGTGTTTTTGGCCTTAGCGGGCACCAAAAGGACCTGCTTCCTGTTAATAGTTTGGGGGGTATGCTAGTAGGTATTAAAAGGGGAGGATAGGCAGGAAGGGGGAGTGGGAGAGAATTTTGTCAGCCAGCAAATTCATTATGTTGCTGTGCTCATTGAAGCTTGTACCACTGACCTCCACTTCAGCACACTGCTGTATGCTACCTTTGAGGTTTTGGACATAGCTGTACAAGGCCTTTTGGTTGTCTTTAACCTGTGAGACTATCCTTGCTGGACTTGATTAGTCCTCTTAGTTTCTTGTTAATTTAATTAGAGAGCTCCTAACATTATGTGAGTTGTTCTTCCTGATTTTAGCCAAGACGTTTTTCCTTTTGTTATATACCTTATTAAGGTTAGGATTTCACCAGTGTGGTTTGTTTTTAGACTTTGTTTTCGGCTACTTCAGGTAGGTACAGCAGCCTCTCTACACCTATTTAAAAATTGTATAGGGTCTCTGTGAACAATTCTGTATAAGTTGCTGTGAACTTTTGGCTGGGCAGGGCACTGAATTTTCACAAACTATCAATATAATGTAGTTTACTTTGGAATAGTTCCAAAGTGTTACAGAGTTTAATGCTGGCGTTACTGATTTGATTTTTTTTTTCGAAGGAGACAGCTTTGTGGTCCAACCTCACCAGTGAGGACATGACACGGGGGAGGGGGATGTAGTGCTGTCCCATATTGGTGACTACAGTACCAGGCCCAGTATGTCTGAACCTCTGGTGGGTGTACACATTATCTAGTCAAGGGTACTTGTGTTAATAAAGTCCAGGAATCCTTGTGCCTGTGAATATGTGGCAGTGTATGTTTCCTAGTCTGTAGAGGGGTAGTTAAAGTCTCCCTTGAATGGTGTATTTGGTTTAATGGTGAGTGTCTCTAGCAGGTGTAGGCATGAGCTAGGGGAATCCAGGGACATAGAGGATGACCTATAGTTTCCTAGGATATGGTATGGGATTTTATCCATGGTGATTTTCACGTGATAAATTCCAAGGCACCATCCTGTTTAACCAAACTAGAGTTAATGATTGTTGTTAATATGGATTGAGACTCTTCCATGTTTTGTCCCCCTCTGTGCAGTTGATAGTCTAAATGTGTAGAAGGCATTGAAGCCTTCTGTGGATTTAAACCATTTCTCAGTAACAACAAAGATGTCTGTATTCTCCATAGTGAGGACAGGTTATAGTGTCTAGAGTTTCTAATTTAGGCTCCTAGCATTGTTCAGTAACACCTTTAAGTTTCTTTAGGGTTTATTTGGTATGTCAGTAGATTTCTCAATTTGTCATTGCCTAAAAAAGGCTCTAAGGAGGTGAATAGTATTTTAGCCAATATTTGGAAGCCTAGGGAAGACAGGTGCAGACCATCCTCTGCAAAGCAACATTGTTTGTTAATTATGCCCTCACATGCTGACAAATATTGAATCCCCCTGGAACGAAACCAGAAGCTAATCCAATTACTGAAGTCAATCATCTTCTGTTTGCACTATGACATCGTCCTTTGTGAAGGTAGAATGCTGCTGACAAATGGGAAAATGAACAGATGTATGATGCAACTAAAACAGACTGTCCTTAGATTACTAGGGATATGGTTGTATCAACATTTTAAACTGAAAAGGACTTCAGGTACAACCCTGATGGGCTGTCAGGTTTTTTTTTTTCATTCACTTTATTAAAGATGCTTTAACAGATGCCATGTTTAACTCGTTACTGCTTTCAAGTACTGTACCTAAATAGTGGCTGACATCTAACATTGTCCCAATATTCAAAAGTGGTTAATCTGATCTGATTATAAACTACTGACTCATTAGTCTTACTACAGTATTAGGGATGTGATTTGAAAGATGCCTTGTAGATATATTAAAGAAAGATCCCATTTCAACATCATTAAGTGATCTCTTACAGCATGGGCTTTATAAGGGCAGGTCATGAGTACCATAGTGAACATGTATGAGTCACTAAATATGGCAGTTAATATCAGAGTGCCACTGCTTGTGATCTGCCTTGACTGGAGTTCAGAATATTACCACACAGAGAAACAATACACAGCTTACGTATTCACAAGGCTAACCATTACATTATTAGGTAGACTGAGTACTGGTTAGAAAATATGGCACAGAGGGTTACCATCTACAGTTGTGTCTCAGCTTAGTAACCAGTGAATACAGCTGCACTGCAAGGATCTTTTTTGAGTCCAATGTTATTTAATCCTGTTTATGTTTTTTTCTAAATCATTAAAATTGCACTAAATTACATTTTGGGCACTAATCATCAAAATCAGAGCAATTATGTCTAAGAGATCTGATTCATAGGTTCATAGGTTCATAGGTTGGTACTAGGCTATTGGCCCTAGGGCATATACAAGCCTAGCCATAACAATTCCCTGGCTATTTCCCACACTTTTTCCTTCCCTGGACCCCTGTCTAGCAGGTGTTAATTAAGTACTGTTTAACTGACTTAAGTGAATGCATTTTTAATCATGACCTTTTTTAGTATCAGTAAGAATAATTTTATATTTATGGTAAGGCCATTAATGGATGTATTAGTCGAGCTAAATAAAGTTAACTTTAAGGAAATATCTATTAGAACAGATCTAAGCATCATAATTGATTACATAGCTACTGTCATTCCAGGGGGGTCCATTATATGTCAGTATGGGGAGATGCTCGAGAGTCCATCTTGCTTCACTAGGGGTGGCCTGCACCTCTCGTTTCAGGGCTTTTGCATACTGGCTAAAGCCTTTGTTGCCTCTCCAGTGCATTTTTAAGCAAAGTCTAATTGATGGACATTCCAATGTAACTAACATATCAGTCCCAAAAATCGGATTGCATTAAGATGGCTCTTCATAATGCCAGAATTTTAAACACTAAATTGTCTGATCTTGAGGCACACCTGCATTTAGAGTGCATTCATGTCTGCATAGTTACTAGCTTGGTTTAAATGTAATGGAACACTCCTTCAATACCAGGGTTTTGCACTTTTCATGCTTTCAGGCCCAGTGGCAACTGTGGTGGAGTCTCCATATTTGTCACTGAACATATGAAATCCAGGCAGGTTTCTAGGAACTGACAAATTGAACTCACTGAACTACAGATCACACCAGGTACAATTATTAACTAGTAGCTTGTTACAAAACACCTGCTTTGCCCTCTGATGGCCATGTAAGATTACTTAGTGTTCTAAATTATCATCTGCTTAGTAAAAACTCTTTTATTTTGAGTGACTTTAGCTACCCATCCATGAGCTGGGACAGTTACGCATCCAGTGTAGGCTATGCCAAAACAATCCCAAGACTTAATTCACAAAAATTCTCCTGAGCAGCTGGTAAATAAACCTACCAGACAGCACAAAATTCTTGACCTGATTTTTACAAATATGGCTACCTCTTGCACAATTTTATTTATTTATTTATTTTATTTTACATTTGTTTACCGGGATAGTCTGACTGGATACATGTTCATTTTCAGCGGAGGCCCGGGGAGAAAAGCTCTGCATAGTCAAACATACAAAAGGTTACACAAGAAGTTAGAAAACAATTAGAATATATAAAAAAAATGGTAATATACCTAATGTACATTAGTTTAGAAGTGTTCCCTAGTAGGGACTCACAGTTCTCATGGACAGACATACAAAGGTTGCACAAGAAGTTAGAAAACAATTAGAATATATAATCTTCTTCTTCTTCTTTCTGCTTTTCCCGGTTAGGGCTCGCCACAGCGGATCATCTGTCTGCTCATGAATGGCAGTGGAGTTTTATAGTGTCGAGTTGCCAGCCCGGTGCCCAACCTTCCACAGAAGGTACATACACGCACACACTCACACCTAGGGCCAATTTAGAGTGTCCAATCCACCTACTGCATGTCTGGGATGTGGGAGGAAACCGGAGCACCCGGAGGAAACCCACGCGACCACAGGGAGGACATGCAGACTCCACACAGAAGGCACCCCAGCCGAGAATTGAACTGGAGAACCTCTTGCTGTGAGGTGGAAACGCTAACCGCTGCACCACCGTGGCTGCCCAATTAGAATATATAATAAAAAAATGGTAATATATCTTATGCACATTGGTTTAGTAATGTTCCCTAGTAGGGACTCACAGTTCTCATGGAAAGACACAATTACAAGTAAGATTGTAATTCACAGTTAGTCCCTAGTAGGGACTCACAGTTCTCATGGACAGACGCAATTACAAGTAAGATTGGATACATAGCATGGTTATGTAGTTAGATGTTATGATAATTATTGATTATGCTATGATAATTACTGATTATGCTATTGTTTTATAACTTAATCTGGGTTGGTACATGGGCATAGCCAGTTCAATTTGAGATACTGTTTGAGGTTTTTTTTGAAGAGACTTTTGGAGGATTGTAGGGTTATATAGTTTTGGCAAGGAATTCCAGGTTTTGCCAACATAGTTGGTGAACAGGGATTCACCAGCTGAATTATTAGCTTTGTAGGTTTGGACCATTAATTTGTCGGCTGACTGTAGGGATCTCAGGTTGCTATATGGCTTAATAATATTTATAAAAGAGTGGATATCTTTACAGATCTTTGTGCGCTATTAAGAGATGATTGAATTGAATTAAGCTGGGCAGTTCTAGCCATTCTAGTTGTTTCAGGTTCTGGCAGTGATGGGTTCTATAGGTGGAGCCAGTGGCGAATCTGGCAATATGGTTGTAGCTATGAGACAGCTTACTTAGTTTGGTTTTATTGAGGTTTGAGAGTACAGGTGAGGCATATAAAAGAGTAGAGAGTAGGTGTGATCGGGCGATTTTAGTCCTAGCCAGTGGGGTCAAGAGTGTCTTGTTTCGCAGTGGTACAGGGCAGCACAGTGGTACAGCGGTTAACGTTGTCACCTCACAGCAAGAGGTTCACCGGTTCGATTCTCGGCTGGGGTGCCTTCTGTGTGGAGTTTGCATGTTCTCCCTGTGTTTGCGTGGGTTTCCTCCGGTTTCCTCCCACATTCCAAAGACATGCATCTGGAGCATTTCACCCCGGGCCTCTGCTGAAACCGGCTCTGTGGAACCTAGTCGGACTTTCCCGGTCAACAAATCATAAATAAATAAATAAAAATAAACTATACAGTGACCCAAGCTTCTTATTGATGGTCTGTATGGTTTTTTTGACCTGTAGGTCAAATTTGAGATTATTGTCTATGATAACCCCTAGAAGTTTAGTGTCTACTCCTCTGTTATCTTCTTCTCCAATAAAGTCTGACCATAAACTTGTGACCTTTTCCTTTAAAATAGCAAATGTTCCTACAGCAAACTGCACTGAATTTAAGAACTATAAACATGCTAACCTTGACTTGTTATGTGATGAAACAGCCAAAATTCACTTATAACTACACCTCTGCAGACCTTAATACAGCAAGAAGATTCTCTAATTCTACAACCATTTAGAAAAATGCATAAAGCTAGCAGTCCATACCAGAACCACATATCATGGGAAATTCAAAAACAAACCACCTTGCTAGTCCACCACCATAAATAATTTAAACAACAGAAGAAGGAAACTCCCTAACTTATTTAGCAAGTCCCAAGCCCATATTTGCAAAGATAATATTAAAACCATAACAAAAAATGATGAGCACTATCCGATCCTCTGCAGAAGTCCATGAACTTAGGTTGGCTTCTGAAACAAAATATATTTATAATTCCTTCTTTAGCTTTGCTAGAAGGCTAAAAAAATACCCTGCATTTCTCAGAACTTAATCATGGAGGGGCTTCTTACTCTGATCCAAGTGATATTACCAATATACCTGCAATCAAATTTAGTGTATTCTTCACCTGAAGACATCTATTCAAAGGCCCAAAATATATGAATCACCTACTCTCCAATTATCTCTGTAGATCATTTACTGAAAGTGGTAACCAAGACCAGAAATACTTTCTCTCTGGGACTTGATAATATACCTGGTTACTTATTTAATAATGTTAATTTCTCCATGAGACCTAATAATATGACTGGCTGAAGCGGAGAAGAACAGAAGACCGAGAAGACGACAGACAGACTCAACAGAAGAAGAGAAACACGACAGATGAAGTCCAGAAGACGCAAGAATGATGAGACCGACTAACTGACGGACAGGCAAACATCTGTGGGCAGAAGAATGTGGGTATCGGAAGGCTGTGAGTGTACGCGGGTGATGCCAGAAGGGGAAGTGTGGGGTGTGAGGTAGTGGAATTGGTGGTTAGTAGGAGGAGGGGGGTTAAGTAAGTGGGGGGGGGTGGGTTAGGGGGGGGGGGTTAAGGCGGAGTAGGGTTAAAGTAGGGGGGGTTAGGTGAGTTAGGTTAGGAGTTAAGGGAGGTAGGTTAAGTGAGTTAGGGTTAGGGGGTTAGGGTTTAAGGCGGGTTAAGTGAGTTAGGGTTATAAGGGTAGGTATAAGGTGCGATAGTAGGGGGAGGGGTTAGGAAAAGTAGTAGTTATAGGTTATAGGTGTGTGTTGTGTGTGTGTTGTTTGTGTGTTGTGTGGTGTTGTTGGGATGGGTTTTGTTTTTAATGTGTGTATTGTGTGTTGTGTGGTGTATGGTGTTTGTGTGTTGGGGTACGTTGTTTGGTTTTGTCGGTTATTTTGTCGTTGTGTGTGTTTATGTCGAATATATAATATATGTGGTGTCGGTGATGTGGTTGTCGGTGTTGTGTGGTTTCGGCTATGTCAGGTAGAACCAATAATATACCTAGCTGCTTGTTTAATAATGTTAAACATGCTCTTGCAGTCTCACTCCTTAAACAGTTTAATTTAAGTTTAACTACTGTTTTTTCCCCTGATAAGTGATGCACAGCTGTGATGATGCCACTGAGTAAGGGTAGCCTTACATCCAACCCGGATAATTAGGGTCTGCTTTAGATCGATGAAAAGTCAAAATGTCGAACACTCACATGAGCGTAAATGTAGAAATTTGATGTTTATTTTTTTGGATTGCAGTATAGTGAGGATCAGAATATTTGCCCTTTCCTCACTGTAGTGCGATCTCGGAGTTGGAATATATATTTAGCAGGGGGTGTGTGGGGCATTATCGATTTTGAATTTCTGCATTTATGCTCATGTGAGCATTTGACATTTTAATTTTTCGCCTATATAATATAGACCTGATAATTACAGACCTATCAGACTTTCAACCCTCATCTGCAAAGCCATGGAAGGTATTACAATTGGCATCATAAACTTCAGTGCCAAAAATCTTGTTAGACTTGAGCCCCCCCAATGGTTTGGTTTTGTGAAGGGCAGCTTGTGTCTAGTTAATTGGGTAAATTTCTTTGAAAGAGTTACGGAGGCTGTAGCTGGTGGTCATGCAGTGAATGTGGTGTATTTTGAGCTGTGTAAGGCCTGTGACAACCATATGATGGTATCATACAAAAGCTAAATGCTTTAAAAAATTGACACATATGTGATAAGATGGATAGCAAACTGTCTGAAAGTCAGCACTCACACAGTGTGAGTTGCAGGTGCTTTATCAGAAAGTATGATGTCCCTCAGGGCTCAGTGTTGAAAACTCTCTTTTTTGGTATTTACTCCTAAGATCTATAAGCACAAAGCCATGACATGTGGATAACAAAACAGTAGACAAATGCAAACTAGGGGTTGTTGTAAAATCTCAACCTATGACAACTAAACCCTTCAGAATGAACTTGCCCTAGGAAATTGTGACTGAAATAGGTCCAGTCTAATTAGTGCTCTACACAGTTAACAAATTCAAACTCTCTCTGTCTGTCTCTCTCTCTCTGTATATACACACATATATATATATATATATATATATATATATATATATATATATATATATAAATATGTGTCAGAAAAAATATGTATTAGTGTATGTATTAGTAATATGCTTAGTGCATTTAAGGCTTGAAAAGGGTTAACCCATTTATTCTATTCCACACTGCATAAAATCTGTAAGAAATGCAGAAGCTTTCTAACCTTGTGTTGTCATGAAATATGCACAGCTATAATGTTTGCTTATGCTTTGGAAATTTACAGGGAAGCAGATAATTTCTGCTTGTGTCAGGAAAATAATGAATAGATGTATGAGACTTAGACAAGGAGTTCTGCTTGTGCTGTGAGAAAATACACAGCTGCAAAAGCTATAGATAATCAGAACAAAGACTGCTTGAAAATATGAACTGCAATCAGCATTTGCTTGTGCCTAAGCTAGAAAAGTACCTTGAAATGTAACACATGTATTAGAACTACACAATAGAAGCTTGTAACGGGCTAGAGCCCACCAAGGCCAGGTTGTTTTTCTCAAAATGTTTTTCATAAATCCAGTCATGTCAGCAGAAAATCTGAGTTACATCTGCTGTAGAACAATACTGAAAGTTGTGTTTGATTATGTCAACCACAGAAGGCAATGTCTTGTAGAACAGTATAAGAATAGCATACTTCCTGTTAGTAGTTGGGCAAAATCTTGTATTTGCATGTTTTTGTCTCCTTGCAGCAAGTTATTAAATGTGCCTTATCTGAACCTTATGTGTATTGGTCTTTGAAGTGTTTTCCTTTGACAGATTGGTTCTTCGGGCTGGAAACCCTCACTTTGCCTCGAATCAGACAGGCCAGGTGGCTTGAAACCGTACGGGGAAGAAACCACATCGGTTCTTCTTATTTTGAAAAGCCCTCCAACTGAATTGCCGTACAAAAGAGGCCAGCCACTTTCTGGTCTGCGACTGAAGGATGGGTTTTTCATGAACCAGATGATCAATCACGAAGGCTCAGGTAAGGTGAATCTACCTTTTTTTCTGCTTTAGATCAGGGACTAGATTTGTATTGTTTTTGTCAGGACAGTATTTTTGTAAGTCAGGGACAGAAAAGATTACTGTCTTGTCATAGATCAGGGAAACAGAGTAGGTAGGCAGTCATTCTGAAGGGACTATAACAAAATCCGTGGTACCACATTAAAAATAAGGAGTTACGTAATGATTAAAAAGGGCAGAACAAAATGGGTAATAATCGCACAAAAAGACCCCAAAATCCGCCGTTAACCGAACATGCAAAATACATGCAGTCACAGCGTGCTGATAATATTAAATACTACTCAAAGTGGGTTAATAAGTATGAATTTGATGGTAAATTAGAAAAATCTTCGCTTATCAAACTTGTCAAACAGCTTAAAACCGATTCTAAAGGTTGGGTAAAAAAGCAGCGCCAACTAGGAATTCCTCAGGCACACAGGTGGATTGAGGAAGTAAACTGTAGAGAACAAAACAATAATAAATCAAAAGCAATGTTTTTAGATAAGGAGGACAATAACTTAGTAATAGCATCAACCCCTCTGCCTCCTTTACCAGAATATGAAGCATGTGAACAGGTTAGTCCACTCCCACGATATCCTGCTGTCACTGAAAATAGAGACATTACGAAAGCAAAACCGTTTATTAGAGATCCCATCGAGACCAGGTCTCGAACACGGGCAGGTAACTCAAAAGGGGACATTGAATTATATCAAATGGTTAGAAATTCATGATCTATGAGTGAAGAAGAAATATGCCCACTTATAGAAGTACCTAATCCTCAGGCAGGGCAAGAAGGTCAGGACCCAACTATTCTAGTGTATAGACCCTGGACTCCGGAAGATATCCGGAAAGCCACTGAGGGAATTCCCCATCTAAAAGTTAATTTCAGAAAGTTCTTAGAAGATTTACAAGGAATGAGGCTAAGTTATAATTTAAATGGAGAAGAGGTAGAAAAAGTAGTTAGACAAATTGTGGGACCAGATTGGCACATGATTAGTGGCAACTGGAATCCCCTTGACGCTGCGCTCAGACCCTTCCCACATAGCAGCGCAGAGCTAGACAACAGAGTGAAAAGTCTTACAGACCGAATCTCTGAGAAATGGAAGCCTAGGGCAGACTGGACTTGCATTAATCAATGCATCCAACAAGAAGGTGAAACTATTGACAGATATTATGCCAGACTGTTAGAATGTTTTAATAACCATTGTGGAATGCAGGTTCCTGAAGATCAGACACAAGATTCTCCATATGAGCAGCAGTTAAAGAATGCATTTTTAAAAGGCAGCATTGCACCCATAAGCAGTTTTATTACAAAGCACATGATAGATCATCATACAAGCAGGTTACAGCCATGACTTGAATATGCTAGGCATGCTGAAAGGCATTTTAATAGCAAAAAGAAAAAGAAAGTCCAAGTATTTTCTGTAGAAGATGGAGCAGAAGTTTATGTAGTACAGTCTGGGAAAAAGGGCAAGAGAAATGCCCAGGGAAACAAACAATCTGATCAGCGATCAGAGGACTTTGAAGGGCGAAAGAAAAGGGGTGAATGTTTTAAATGTGGTAAAAAGGGACACTTGGCAAGAGATTGCAAGAAAAACACGAAGGCAACCACGGAAGACAAGGAGGGTGAGGACTGACTATATGATAGTCAAGAATTACTAGAAGGGGATAGTAGAGAAAGGACAAATGAGAATGTGATAGAAGGAGTAGAGGATGTGACAGAAGAAATAGGGGAAGTGCAGGAAGTTACGGATAGTGAAGAAAATGAAATATTGGATTTAGATTTATTGAGCTTAGAGCTCAATTTAGCAGACACAAAACCAGAAGTTACACTCTTGGTGGAAGGGAGGGAAGTCAAATTCTTGTGTGACTCAGGGGCATCACGAACCCTGATACATCCCTCCAAACTGCCAGATAATTCAGAGTCACCTGATTACATACTAGTGAAAGCAGCTAATGGACAGCTGTATCAGGAGCCCCTCTCCCATAATATTGCAATAACTGATCCTGTTTCAGGATTGACCCAGAAAAACAAAATTGTTGTTTCGGCAAAATGCCCAGTAAACCTCTTGGGTAGAGACCTTATGCAGCTATTTGGTATAGCAGTAGTTCCGACTATGCAGGGTATGGAAGCACAGTGACAAATTGATACCTTTGCAGTGCAATCGGAGGGTGAAATGTTCTATTGGTACAGCTAGGACTTGGTTATGACTGGTCCAGGGGCAGTGACCGAAGAGTTGATGAATGTAGCCATCAGCAAGTTCCCCTCCCTTGACATTGATAAACAACATTTTTGCACTGTACACTGTATTATTGTAACATACCAGGACCTGATAAGGAATATGAGCAAGAATTGTTTAGAAATTGTGCAAACAGATTGATATTATGTAATCTGTACTTGGACATGGAAGGGAACAGTGTAGCCAGCTGTTCATTGCCCCAGGAGTTCTTTGCACTCTATAAATCTAATCGATTACCACGTTAGCTTAACTAAGGACAAGAATGTAAAATGGGTAGACTTAGGAGAAAAAGTCATGAGATGGGAAAAGCAGACAGAGTTAGAACTGTCAAAACAGGGAATACAAATGCAGAAGTTGAATTGGATAACTCAGACCCACCCAGCCGTGCACTTGCAGTCTAGCAAGGACAGCTGATTAGCACTCCTATTAAAGGAGGAAGAGAATGCCTTACAGAATATACCAGAAACTCTTTGGTCAACAGGAAAGTCAGATGTAGGACTTATTCGTACAGTGGGACCAGTTACTATCACGCCAAAGTCAGCATTTAGACCACAGAAAAGACAGTATCCCTTAAGAAAAGATGCAGAGGTAGGAATCAAACCTATTATAGCAGCTTTACTTAAGGAAGGGGTGCTGGTGGAATCTCCTGATTCACCATGTAACACACCCTTATTTTTTGAGGAATCAAACCTATTATAGCAGCTTTACTTAAGGAAGGGGTGCTGGTGGAATCTCCTGATTCACCATGTAACACACCCTTATTTCCTGTTAAGAAAGCGAATGGAGAATGGCGTATGGTCCAAGATTTACAAGCTGTAAATGACGCAGTAATACCAAAGGTACCTACAGTGCCAGACCCACACACCCTGTTAAATGATTTAAAACCTCAACAGAAATATTTTTCTGTGGTAGATATCAGCAATGCGTTCTTTTCGATACTGATACACCCTGACAGCTAATATTGGTTTGTATTCACAGTTCAGGGGAAAAGGTATACATATACGCAACTACCACAGGGATATTGTGAAAGTCCAATGATATTCTCACAAGAAATGGCAAGCAACTTGGTGGGATTTACCCCATGAAGAGGCAGTCAGATTTTACTTTATGTTGATGATATCCTGCTGGCGGCCCCCACCCAGCAAGATTGCAAAGAAGATACCATAGCGCTATTACAATTTCTAGCCGCTGAAGGACATAAGGTAAACAAAAGTAAACTGCAGCTTTGGAAAAAACAAGTTAAATACCTAGGATATGTAATATCCAAAGAGGGTAGGACATTAGATGAGGACAGAAAAATAGTGATTTTGCAAGCACCAAAACCCACTACTAAGAAGGAAATGATGTCCTTCCTGGGTACGACTAATTTTTGCCAGAGCTGGATTCCAAACTATGCCTTGGAATCTGCACCGCTGACTAACCTGATATATAAAAAGCCTATGGCAGCACAGGATTTGTTACAATGGACACCGGAAGCAGAATCTGCTTTCTGCAAACTGAAACAATTAATAGCGTCCTCGTTAGTTTTAGGATTACCAAACTATCATAAACATTTTTTCCAAACTGTAGATTGTAAGCAAGGTTATATGACATCAGTGTTAACACAGCAGCATGGGGACAAGCAACACCCTATTGCTTATTATTCATCACAAGTAGACCCAGTGGCACAGTCTTTACCCCACTGTGTACAAGCAGTAGTTGCAGCTGCAATGGCAGTACAGGCTTCGGCCTCAGTAGTTTTATTCCACCCTCTCACTTTGAGAGTGCCTCATGCAGTCGCGATTATTTTACTGCAAGAGAAGGTAGCATATCTTTCCCCTGCTAGGCATCTTTCCTGTATGACTATATTGTTGAGCCAACCTCATATGACAATTGAACGATGCACAACTTTGAACCCTTCTACCTTGCTCCCAACCCCTGCAGATGGCACACCACACAGCTGCCTTCAGGTGATTGAGCAAAAGACACTGCCTAGAAAAGATCTCACAGATATTCCCTTGGATGATGCCGAGGTGACATACTATGTGGATGGCTCATGCAAAAGGGGTCCTGCAGGACAGAACCTAGTAGGATATGCAGTAGTTTCTGATACTGAGATTATAGAAGCAAAATCTTTACCACACAATTTATCTGCACAGGCAGCAGAATTGATTGCCTTGACACGGGTATGCACCTTAGCAAAGGGTAAATGTGTGAACATTTTTACTGATAGCCAGTATGCTTTTTCTACTGTACATGTTTTTGCGCAACAGTGGAAAAATTGAGGAATGATAACATCTACTGGCAAACCAATCAATCATGCACAGTTTATTTTAGATCTTTTAGAATCTATTCAGTTACCTCAGAAAGTAGCTATTTGTAAATACACAGCTCATACCAAGCAACAGGATAAGATTTCAAAAGGTAATGCGAGAGCTGATACAGCTGCAAAACAGGCAGCTTCAGAAGTATTTCTTTTGAATGAGGAATTACAACCCTCTGAGATTTTAGACTTAGAAATGTTAAAGACAATGCAGACACTTACTATGCAGGCTGAAAAACAAAGATGGGTAAGACAAGGAGCGATTCTCAAAAAGGGGCTGTACATCTCTAAAGAAGGGAAACCGATATTACCATCTAATTTGTTTAGATAAGCAGCTTTGTTGAGCCATGGGCAATGCCATGTCTCAAAAGGGGGGATGGCACAGCTGGTGAACCGAGTGTTCACAACATATGGATTCTTAAACTACTCTAAAAAATTTTGTTTAATGTGCCACGTTTGTAACAAACATCATGCACAAGGGGCGTTAAAGCCCAAGCAAGGGAGTTTCCCTACACCACCGTATCCGTTTCATACTATCTGTATGGATTTCATAGAATTGAACAAATGTGAAAATAAGAAGTATTGTCTTGTCATTATAGATATGTTTTCCAGATGGGTGGAAGCCTTTCTGACTAAAAATCCAGATGCGGCTACCATAGCAAAAATCCTCGTTAAAGAAATCATCCCTAGATTCGGCATTCCGGAAAGGATCTACAGTGACAACGGTGCACACTTTGCAAACCAAACCATACAACAGCTAAGTAAGCATTTTGGCATTTCTTTAAAGAATCATTGTGCATATCATCCACAATCTGCAGGGTTAGTTGAGAGGCATAATGGGATTTTAAAGAGTAAGCTAAGAAAGTTAATAGCAGAAACAAAGAGAAATTGGGTGTACTGTCTGCCCCTGGCACTGTTGAGCATGAGAACTGTTCCAAATGCAAAAGGATTGACTCCTTTTGAGAAACTATTTGGAAGGGCTTATTATATACCTCAGTGGAAACCTCTCTTACCTGCAGACCAGGAAGCCGACTGTCCACTAGCAGAGTATATGAGAAATTTGTTGAATTCTAAACATCAGTTGCAGTCAAATTCTGTTTCAGATAAAGAACAAACCAGACCATCAGAAGTGGCAGTGGCTCCATAGTTTCATAGTTTCATAGTTTCATAGTTTAGTACTAGGCTATCTGCCCTAGGGCATTTATAAGCCTAGCCAAAGTGTATGTGGCTTTCGCCACCCCATGGAATGATACGAAAGTGTACAATTTAAATTAAATTTAGTTTACTGTGCCTCTATCTAGCAATGACACAGAGATGACCCACAGGGTAAACCTACGATCACCCATCCATTCATCCAGATTTCTCTTGAAGAGAGTCAGTGAGGGGCACTGCCTAACATGGACAAGTATCCTGTTCCAGAGTGCGGGAAGCCTCTGGGTTATGAATCTATCCCTCCAGCATGTCCTATTCAGATTTGTGCTGAGGTTTAGATCTTTAGCTCTCGTGGCTCTAATGGATTTGGATTTTTTGAAGTGGAGCATGTCCATTAATTCTGAATTGGACATGGCCTTGTACGTAAGGCACAGATCACCTCTGAGCAGGCAGTATGCTACTGAGTAGAGCTGGAGCTTTTTCAGTCTGGCAGCATATGACATATGCTGGAGACCCTTGATACTCTTGGTAAGGTACTTTTGGGATCTCTCCAGCTGCTGCAGGTGCCGGGTGATGTACATACCAAATGGGGCATTGTACTCAATCATAGGCCTGATAAGGGAGGAATATAAGGGTACAATGACATCCTTTGATCTGGATGTGAATCCCTTCATGATAAGGTGGGCAAGGTAGAAGGTCTTTCTAACCACTTTGGCGACGTGGGTGTCAAATGAGAGGTCACTGTCAACTTGGGTCCCCAGGTCTCTGATTACTTTTTCCGTACTTAATGGATTACCATCTATGTGGTAATTTGTGGGTACTTTGTTTTTTCCAAAGGGGATGACTATACATTTTTTGGCATTTAGTTTAAGGCCATGACTCTGGCACCAGTCATCTATTTCTGTGAGGCCCTTCTGGAGGATGCATGTGACAGCTGGTGTGTCGACTATGGCGCCTAGTTTGCAGTCATCTGCGAACTTTGTCAGCCACAACCCCCCCCCTATGCTTGCCTGCACATCTGAGAAATAAATGCCGAACAAGAGAGGTCCCAGGACAGAGCCCTGTGGGACTCCACTTGTGACTGGCTTAGAGTCTGTCATAGCTCCAGCTATTCTGACTTTGTGGGTTCTGTCCTTTAGCCAGTTTGCAACCCATCTTGTGACAAACGGGTTTACATTTAAGATGTTGAGCTTGTCAATGATGCCTGAGTGGGGTATTGTGTCAAAGGCTTTTGCCAGATCCAGGTAGGCTGTGTGAACCGCTTTGCCTTCACTGATGGCTTTAATGACTGTTTCAAAAAAGTCCACCAGGTTTAAAAGACAGGATCTGCCTTTTACAAAGCCAAATTGGGTAGGGTCAATTGTCTGCAGGTCCCCGATGTCTTTGTTTATGAGTTCCATAATGATCCTTTCCATAGCTTTGCAGACCAGGCTGGTCAAGCTTATGGGGCGGTAGTTTCCAGGGTCTGGAGAGGTGCCACCTTTGTGGAGTGGGACCACTGTAGCTGTACGCCAGTGTTCAGGGATGTATCCTGTAGCAAGGCTAAGATTAAACAGCATTCTTATGTGCGGGTTTAGCTCCTCTAGGAGTTCATGTAGCACGCAACCCGGGACACCGTCAGGTCCCATGGATGCTGTATTTTTAGCTTTGCTGAGGGCAGCTCTCACCTGGACATCTGAGATTTCAGGGAGGTTGCATTCAGCTGAGATATTTATTTCATCTTTTGGGGGAGAGGGAGGGGAGAAATTTGCACTGAACCTGTCTGCCAGTATGTTGGCAATATCTGTGGGTTCAGTGTATTTTTTGCCGTTATGAACTAACTGCGCATATCTGAGGGTTTCCGCCCAGGTTTCTAACATAACTGAAGAAGGCCTTGTGATTATCTTTAGTGTCCTTAGCGATTTTTCTTTCAAAGTTGGCCTTTGATGATTTTATTAGCGAACATAGTTTTTTGCTAGTGCTGATCAGGGATGCCTTCCCTTTATGGGATTTTGCTCTGACCTGCAGTAGCTTCCTTCTCTTGTTATAAAGTTTGTTTATGGCTGGGGTCCACAAGATAGGATGCCTGCCTTTGGTGGAAAGGGTCTTGGTTTTATTTGGGATTGCATGATCCATGCATTCTTGGAGATGCCCGTAGAAAGCATTTGTGAAGGATTCAGCAGTGTGGGATGTGGTTTCCACTGACCCAGGGGGCTTGAAGGATGCCATTTCAGTCCTAAGGAGTGTAAAGTTGGCTTTTGAGAAGTTTCTCACTGTGGTCTTTTGTGCTGGGGGTGGAGGTGGGATATGAATATCTAAGGTTATTAGTTTATGGTCTGATCTCACTAGTGAGGGGTATACTTCCTGTGTTGAGCATTTTGCCCCCATGTTTGTGATGATCAGGTCAAGTAAATTATTTCCCCTTGTGGGGGAGGTGACTAGTTGTTCCATCGCATTTGAGTTGATGAATTCTAGGAACCTTTGGGCTAGGGTGCAGGGGCTTGAGTAATGCACTCAGTCTATGTTTGGGTAGTTGAAGTCTCCCAATATGATGGTATTTGGTGAGACATTCATATCCTCCAGTGTCTTCAGGAAGGCTGAATGGAGTTTCTGAGATTGCGAGGGTGGTCTGTAGCATGCTACAAGTTGTATAGCAGTTTTGCCTACGGTTAGTTGCACATGGATGGTCTCCGATGCTTTGTGCGTTGCCACTAACCTGGAGGTGTGGGTGTCTTTAATGAATATGGACACTCCCCCTCCTTTTGTGGTTCGGCCCAGGTTTTGGGGCCGAAATGCATGATACGAGGTATAACCTGGTAGGGCTGAGGTGCTCTCAGGAGCCTTGAACCAGGTTTCAGTTACTGCACAGACATCAATGCTCTCCATACTGAGGAGTGCTTTGAGAGTCTGCATCTTGAGATTTAGACTGTTGGCAATGAGCAGCATTACCCTTATTTTTTTTCCTTTATTGTTTTCTAAGGTGGTGGGTTTGTCTTTTGAGCCTTGCCTAAAAAAGGCACTATGGGGGTGGCAAGAGCCTTAGCCAATATCCAGAAGCCCAGTGGTGACAGGTACAAGCCGTCCCTTGCGAAGCAGCGTGGCTTGTCCAGCATATCATCCCAAGCAGACAGACATTGGATCCCCCTAGAATGACACCAGTAATTGAGCCAATTATTAAAGCTGATCATCTTGTCTTTGTATTGTGGCATCATTCTTGGTGAGGGCAAGATGCTGCTCAGGGTCAAGGTCATACCGGCCTGGGCTACATAATCAGAGAGCTCCTCTATGTCTCTTTTCATGTAGTCCAAGGAGGTACATCTCAGGTCATTCACACCGGCATGGACAATGACGGAGTCATATTTGTACTTGCTTTAGAGTGACCTGAGTGCTTGTGTTATGTGGCGGATCCTAGCTCCCGATAGGAAGCTCACCATTACCCTCTCTTTGTTCAGCCTGGTAAGCGGGACGTCAGTGTGTCTGACTATAGAGTCACCTATTACTTGTGTATCAGGCATGGTGTTTCACCTTAAGAGCTGTGATTGTTTGGCACACTGACTTTGTGTACTATGTGTTGCTTGTGCAGAGCTTTGAGGTGGTGTTTTCTTGGATGTCTGCTTTGGGAGCCTCTGTTGTTTCAGTAAGTTTTTTATTAGTGCCTCCGAGTATGTCTTTGTGTTACTATGTGTTTGGTTTGCAGTTGTGGTTGGTTTATGTGAGACTGGGTTTGTTGTGTGTGTGGTTACCTTCTCCTCCTGTCTGGTCTTGCTAGTCCTGTGTTGAGAGAGTTCAGCCTCCAGTTTAGCTATATAGTTGCATCTCTCACATGTGTTTGTGTTTGTTGGGAGGAGGAGAGGGTTGTCTGTGTACATGAGACAATTGTAACATTGTCTCAGGAGGCCCAGATTAACCAGCTGAACTGGAGAGGACGTCAGTAATATACCACTCGACATGCCAGAATAGTATAAGGGGGTGATGTGTAACTGGGTCAGAGAGAGGACTTTGAAGGGAAGTGAGTATTAGCATGGGTTGTAGGTGGATGTAGTGCTTACATTAGTTTAAGGGTGCTTCACTTAAAAGAAAGGTTTTAGGAGCAAGTGCTAGGCTTATGATAAGCGAATAGACTGATTTTGTTGAAAGTAGAGCTTTCTTAAGGGAAAAATTGAAGTGCAGACTTGGCGGAGCCAGGAATAGTTTAAGCCTGTTTAACCGGCGCTGCGCTATGCCCACAATCAGCAGTGCTGCGCTATGCCCACAATCGAGCAAAACCCCGCAAACGCGGATTTTAAACAGGGAACTTCAAAAGAGCTGGAAATGGTCCAAAACAACCAATTACTACAAGCTCTTGTGCTGAGGTCACTCCTTCAGGGACAGATAGTCTGCTCAAGGCTCCCCACTCCCACTGGTGAGCAAAGAAACTTCCTTCTATCCAAGTAAGGCAATGGAACCTGGATCTGGGTGAAGACAATAAAAAAGAAGAATTGGACATCACCAAAGTGGGAAGGTCCATATCAAGTGCTTCTGTCGACACCCACTTCAGTCAAGATCGCAGAGCGTGCCTCGTGGATCCACCTGACACACTGCAAACTAGTTAAGAACTTTGAACTGGACAAAAATCTTGTCACATGTCAAGAGCAAAAATGATAGAATCCAGAAAAAACAGGAATGCAGAACAACCATTTCCTCAGGAGTATTGCATAATCATCCTGTTAACTGTACTAGTGACAATAATCTTTTTGTTGTGGCCATTCCTTTTTCAGCCACAGAAACTGAACTGAGTAAACGTGAAGCGTTACTCATAGACTGGCACCCAAACTTCAACACTTACCAGGCAATTAAATATGTGTAAGCTAAGACTTTCAATGTTTCGAATTGCTGGATTTGCACAGCTTTGCTGACAGCATACGGGGGTTATTAATGACTACAGTCACCCAAGGGGTCAACGGGACCTGGGAAAACTTGATTTATGATACCTCAACCGTTACATCACAAGATAAAATAGCATTGCACTTGTCTATTCCACAAAAGGGAAATGTGTGTTTTTATAAAAATGATACTGTTCAGGTGGGTTGGAGCAATTGCAATGTGACTGTTCCTTATAATTGTTACACTAAAGCTAACAATGCAGGTTCTTATTGTAATACAAATTATGATTCATTTCTTGAATTGATGCACAAAACAATTGATGAAGTAAAACATAATTCTGTTCTCTATAAACAACTGTCTATAATTGATAGAAAAATGTTTCATGCAGGACAAGTGTATATTCATAGTAAAGTTACTACTAAAGTAGAGGATTGTTATTTTGTATGTGGTAGAAAAGCATACAAGTGGTTACCTGAGAATTGGTCCGGCAGTTGTTTTTTGGGCTATCTGGTTCCAGCCATACGACACACTGCAGTTTTACCTCGAGGGAAAATTCGGAATGTCCGAGAGGTCGTCAAGAAACCCAAGAAACCTGTAAATCCAGTGGGGCAAATCGATGCACGCTGGAAAAACCATCATTCTATAGGTGATGAACTGACACACATGGACTTGAGTGACAGTATTATATCGTAGGCAGGCATATTACCAGCATATGGAGCAGTGAAATTGATCTGGGAGCTGAGAAAACTGTCTAAACTTCTCGAAGTAATGAGTAATGCAACTTTTTCCGCTCTCGAATTGGTGACTGATGAACTGAATGCCATGAGAACTGTAGGGCTTCAAAACCGCATGGCTCTTGACTTCACCCTAGCGGCGAGAGGTGGTACTTGCGCTTTAATCCAGGAGGAGTGCTGTTCGTATATTCCTGACCATAAACACGAGATAGACAATCACCTTGAGGTAATTCAGCAAGTGTCGGACATGACCAAACCAGGACCAAGCCCACTGACGGACTTGTTCCAGAAATGGTTTGGGGGGTGGGGTACTATCCTAATGAACATTCTGATTGCTATTTGTGTAGGAATGATCCTACCGGGAGTATGTGTTTGCTGTGGCATCCCCTGCATGAAAAGACTGATTAAAGACTTTATAGACATGTCAGTTTCTGAAACCTTATATCAAAGTACTGAGTTTGAAGAACTGTTAAAAGATTGAAAATGCTTTCATAAGTTTAAATTGAATGACTCTCTTAACTGCAAATCCTAAGTGGGAAGAGGTTAGGAGAAGAAAAAACTGTTTATGCTTATTTTGAAAGTAGAATAAAAGTATTAAAAGGGGGGAAATGTCAGAAAAATATGTATTAGTGTATGTATTAGTAATATGCTTAGTGCATTTAAGGCTTGAAAAGGGTTAACGCATTTATTCTATTCCACACTGCATAAAATCTGTACGAATTGCAGAAGCTTTCTAACCTTGTATTGTCATGAAATATGCGCAGCTATAATCTTTGCTTATGCTTTGGAAATTTACAGGGAAGCAGATAATTTCTGCTTGTGTCAGGAAAATAATGAATAAATGTATGAGACTTAGACAAGGAGTTCCGCTTGTGCTGTGAGAAAATACACAGCTGCAGAAGCTATAGATAATCAGAACAAAGACTGCTTGAAAATATGAACTGCAATCAGCATTTGCTTGTGCCTAAGCTAGAAAAGTACCTTGAAATGTAACACATGTACTAGAACTACACAATAGAAGCTTGTAACTAGCTAGAGCCCACCAAGGCCAGGTTGTTTTTCTCAAAATGTTTTTCATAAATCCAGTCATGTCAGCAGAAAATCTGAGTAACATCTGCTGTAGAACAATACTGAAAGTTGTGTTTGATTACGTCAACCACAGAAGGCAATGTCTTGTAGAACAGTATAAGAATAGCATACTTCCTGTTAGTAGTTGGGCAAAATCCTGTATTTGCATGTTTTTGTCTCCTTGCAGCAAGTTATTAAATGTGTAAAAACAAAAGATACTTTAACTCTGCCAAATTCCAACAAGAGCTAAATTCATGTAAATGGTCAATTCTAAAACACCTCCCCTTAGAGAAAGCAGTTGCATACTTTAAAAACAAATTCCTTGAGATCCTTGATTCTCATGCACCTGCTCGCTTAATAAGAACTAAGGCAAAAACTGCACCATGGCTTTCCAAAGAGTCTAAACTAAAAATTACCCTTAGAAACAAGGCATGGGCATTATGGCATACTACTAAAATACCCCATGACCACATTAAATATAGGCAATTAAGGAATGACACTAAAAAAGACATTTTACAAGACAAAAAAACTACTACTATAATCTACAGGAAATAAATCAAAATAACCCTCAGAAGTTCTGGACAAGTTTAAATAAACTATTACATCCTGGACAAATTTCCACCCCAATGCCTGCAGCCACCATTGATAAACCTTCTGAGGAAGTCTCCGACAGTTTTAACTGATTCTTTACTGAGACTATTCAAGCCCTAGCAAGTCAACTACCTCCCAGCTCCCCTGGCCATGAAGTTATCACCCCCAGAAACCAACTCACATTTAGATTCCAACCAGTTGCCACCTCACTCATCCATACCTTGATTAAAAAACTAAAACCAACGACACTCTCTGCTGATCAAGTCCCTGCCGAGTAACTACAAAAAGCAGCTGATGCCATTGTTTACCCCATCTCGATACTAATCAATCGAACAATAGCAGAAGCCAAAATCCCCTCCATTTGGAAAATATCCTATGTAATCCCACTTCACAAAGGTGGTAGCTTTACTGAGTTATCCAGTTATAGGCCAGTAGCTATATTATCCCCACTTGCAAAAATTAGGGAAAAATGTATCCATAGACAACTGATGCACCACCTAACTCCGAATAACCTTAGGGCAGACTCCCAGCACAGCTTCCGACCTCACCACAGCACTACTTCAGCCCTCCTATCTTTCTTTAACACCATAAACCTTAATTGCAATAATAATAACATATCCTCTGCCCTCTTCTTGGATCTCTCCAAGGCATTTGATATGGTCAATCACCAATTACTAATCCACACCCAGAAAACATTCTACCTAGATACTAAAGCCATTCAATGGTTCCAGTCTTACCTGAATGATAGACAGCAGGCTGTCCTTTGGCGAACAAACTCTCCAAACTCCTACCCAACACCCTAGGTGTACCCCAGGGATCTATACTAGGGCCCCTTCTGTTCTTCATCTTCATTAACGACCTTTATACTGCTGTCCCTAAAGTCAGCTGTATCCAATATACTGATGACTCCACCCTGATATGCTCGGCCACATCTCCAACAGAGCTATGGTCAGCTACACAAACCACCTTCAACACGATTGAAAACTGGCTTTCTGGTCATCGTCTGATCTTAAATCACAAAAAAACTAAAATGTTGCTTTTCTCACCAACACACAGGTCCACCACATTCACTTTTACCATAAAATCTAATAATGGCACAATAATCTCCCCAGGCTCCTCTACAAAACTGTTAGGTGTTATCATCAGTAATAATCTTAAATTTGACCTACATGTTAATCAATCCATCAAGACCATCAATAAAAAACTAGGGTCACTTTAGAGGATAAAAGCCTTCTTAACCCCTCCTGCTAGATTTGCCATAGCTTGCTCTCACCTACTTTCAACTCTTCTGTATGTAGCACCATTACTCTCCAATCTAAACAAGTCTGTCCTTAACAAACTCTCTATCTGCTACAACCACATTGACAGATTTGCCACTGGCCTACCTTTTGGGACTCATCACTGTGTCAACCTAAACCAGCTTGGGTGGCTAGAATTACCCAGCCTGATTCAATATAATCTTCTGATTATTGCCCATAAGATCCTTTATAATCTGGACAATACTCCTGCTCTTAAAAATATTATCACGCCCTATCACAATCCCCTACTTCTTCGATCCTCTAATAAACTACTAGTCCAGACTATCAAAATTAATAACTCTGCCAGTGACTCTCTCTTTGCCAACTCTGTAGGCAGATCCGGGAACTCTCCCACCTGAAATTACTTTGCTAACCACCCTGAGTCAATTTATGACTAGACTCAAACAACATTTGGCACTAAACTGGCTATGTCAATGAAGCAAACCTGACTAACTCTCCTTTACAATGAGTTAAAAACAGTAATTTAGCCTACCTGTGACACTTACTCCTGACTTATACTTACATTTATCTCTAAACTTGTTTAGGTATGTAACCACTGTAAATATTGCATCTGATTCTTACTGTATGAGTTAATAACAGTATTTTTAGCTGACCTGTGTTACTTAATAATGACCTTCTCTTGGGATTTTTTTAACCCTGGAACTTCTACAACTTGCTTAGGTATGTAATCACTGTAAATAGTGTATCTTAAACTTAACTGCTTATTTAGGTATGTTAACTACTGTAAATACTGTATTTTTTAAACTTAACTGCTTAGCTTGGAGCTTTTCTTCCCGGGCCTCCGCTGAAAATGGACATGTATTCGGTCGGACTATCCCGGTCAACAAATGTAAAATAAAAATAAATAAATAAAATAAAATGTAGTGATACATATACATAACTGCTCAGGGCTTACAAGATTGCCTCTCAACCCAGTCTCGAAAGTCATTGCTTTCCTCATCTTTCTGCATAAAATTATCGCTGTTCTGCCAGGTAGAGTTGCAGCCTGCAAATAATATTTTTAGTGCAGACTGTCTGTAAGACTGCTACTAGGGAATGTACTGAATATTAGGTCTTATTAATGACTGGTTCTTTGAAGGCACATGATCTCTGTACTCCCTAGGATTGTAGAAGAATTCAAAAATCTTTAAGTTACTTTCACACTTAGTGTCAGTACAACTCTCCACCACCCCCACCACACATACAGGAACATAGCTGCTCAGGGTAAAGAAAGTGTTTAACTGATCTGTTTTTCATAGGTGTTTAGTAGGCTAATGACCATTTAAGCCTAGCCATGCTTCTCAAATCTCTGACGAGTTCTGATACCCTTGATGAGTGTAAGCATGGGCCTGGGAGATGAACTATTTACAGGTTATTTGTTTGCATCAGAGACATGGGTGCCAAATCAGGGATACATTTCTGGTGTCCCATCCAATTGTCCAAGTTGCACTTGAATTGGATTAGGGAGGAACTCTACTTTACATGGATGGGGAGTCTGTTCCATAGACGGGGTAGTCTCTGAGATACATACCCTTCTTTCCAGCAAGTCCTATTTATATCACAGGAAAGGTTTAAGTCTTTAGAATGGATAATTCTGGTACTGATTGTTTTGTGGATATGCAGGAGGTCCATCAGAGTGGGATCTGACAATGCCCTGTATGCCAGGCATAGATCTCCCCTCAAAAGCTGTAGGAGACAGAATACAGGGATAGGGCCTTAAGGCGATCTGCATAGGACATATTACTCATACCCTGTATTCTTTTTGTGAGGAACCTTTGTGGACATTCCAGTGGTTGGATATGTCTGGTTAGGTACATCCCAAAGGGGGCACTGTACTCAATGATAGGTCTGATGAATGCCGGATACAGTGGAATGATGACTTCCTTGGACTTAGATGCCATACCTTTGTTTATAAGTTGCCCAACATATAATGATTTCCTCACCACTGTCGACATGTGATGATCAAAGGCTAGATTACTATCTATGTGTGTCCCTAAGTCCCTGACTACTGGGTCAGATATAAAGGGTATGTTGTCAATATGATAGTTACCAGGGATGGATGACTTCCAAAAGGATACTATTATGCATTTCTTGGTATTTAGTTTTAGTCCATGACTCTGATACCAGTTGTCTGTCTGTGTCAGCCCCTCATGGAGAACATTTGTGTCAGTGTGAGATTCAATGACAGCTCCTAATTTGCAATCATCTACAAATTTAGTTAGCCAGAGACCACTGACATTGGCCTTGACTTCTGAGAAGTAAATGCCAAAAAGGAGCAGTCCAAGGACTGATCCCTGAGGAACTCCACTTGTGACTGGCCTTTTTGTAGAGGTGGACTCCCCAATTCTAACTTCCTGAGTCCTGTCTGTGGGACAGTTGGCTATCCACTGGGTGACATACAGGTTTGTACCTAACCTTTTGAGTTTGTCAGCACTGCCTGAGTGGGGTATTGTGTCAAATGCTTTGGCCAGGTCAAGGTAGGCAGCGTGAATGATTTTGCCCTCATCCATTGCTTTGGTGACATTCTCAAAGAAGTCCACCAGGTTGAGTAGGCATGATCTGCTCTTGATTAAACCAAACTGGGTTGGGTCCAGTGTCTGGAGGTTTGCTATATCTCTATTGATCATCTCCATGATAATTCTTTCCATGGCTTTACATATAAGACTAGTAAGATTTATGGGTCTGTAGTTTCCAGGGTCTATAGATGGCCCACCTTTGTGTAGAGGGATGACTGTTGCCTTTCTCCATTCATGAGACATGAAGCCTGTTTGGAGGCTACAGTTAAATAATAATTAGAGAGGCCCTGATAGATCATGTTTCATGCTATTTAGAAGACATCTTGGGATATTGTCTGGGCCCATTGATGCAGTGTTCTTGTGTTCCCTTGTGATAGTAGGGGGAGTTATATTTGATGATATTTCCTAAGGGAAGGTTGAGGGGGAGGGAGAGGAGTAAAGTTGGAGCTGAATTTATCAGCTAGGAGGTTTGCTATATATTCTAGCTCAGTATAGGTGGCTCCATTTACATTGAGCTCTGCACACAATTGTGTATTGCCTTTCAGGTTGCGGACATAGCTAAAGAATGCTTTGTGCTTGTCCTTGGCCTGGGAAACCAAACCTACCTCAGATATGGCTTTGCCAACTTAACACCATTGTGAGCAGGCCTGTACAAATAACAACTTCACAACAGCAATACAATCCTTAACTTAAGCATAAGTAAACACCAGTATTTACAAATAAGCACATCTAAGATAATTACTTACAGTGCAGTGTGTGAACAAATATAAACTTCACAAATTTAAACACATCTTTACAAGCAGAAGATACAGACACACACACTCTTGTAAGGCCTTGAGCTTCACAATGTTAAGCAAATCTATACATGCAGCAAGTTCAGTTAAACCCAGATATAAACAAAGTTCTATAAAGCAAGTTTAAGAGGCAAGTACAGAAAAACGTCTTTGATATACAATTCTGCCACTGATATGAAATTGCCTTTATCCTACTATAACTAATTTCAAGGTAATCTTTCTGGGTGTAATTTGCAGTTTGTATTTAAAGTAAATACTTTTACATATAGACTTTGCTTCAACAAGCCACTGTGTGTAATACTGACCAAACCCATGTCTCCTAGCTTTTTTTTCATTGTTCTATTTCCAATGCCTTTCTGAATTACTTTTTGAGTAGTGAAAGAATGAAACTAAGTGTAACCGTCTGGTGTCTCAGGTGACCACTGTGAGACAGTTACAACAGGACAATTTGTAATGTTAATTTAGATTAAAGCTTCTCCTTAACAACCCATTGCTGAATTTAAGGAAGCTGAAAACCTATTACAAGTCCTGCTAAAGAGTACCACTGTTAGCTACTGTCTTTTCATGATGTACAAAAGCAGTTTGTAAAAGGCAATTAATGTTACTGGCTATTAAGCTTTATACAGCAACTGAATGCTTAAGACTTTAATACTGTTTTGCATTGGCCTAAACTATGAACCTATTTCCTTTGAAACCAGTTATCTAAACAAGCTGATGTTCTGTATAAGTAAGTTTCTTTATTCATATGCACTGCATAAGTTATGCATTGTAGCTTTAAAGCAGACTTACTAACTGCATGTAAAGAAGGTTTAAGTAAGTCCTAACTGAAAGAATGTAAATTAATCAAAAGTTATACATTTTCTGTCCAGAAATCTGTACAAATTTTAATTCACCTCAAACTTTATTTTTTGATAGGCTTGCAACGTTGCCCCATTCACCCAGTCTCAAAAGTTGTCAGTTTCCCCATCTTTCTGCATAAAACTTTCACTGTTCTGCTAGGTGAATTTGCTGCTTTCAAAATTTTTTTTTAGTGCAGACAGTTTACAAGACTAGTATTAGGTAAGCTACTAAAACCATCTTTAACAAAGAAGTAGCAGCCAGTGCTACTGCTGAAGAAAAAGGACAATGTGTATGTTAATATCCTTCAGATTTGTTAAAGCCATTTTACTTTCTTGTCCATTAGCAGTTTGTCCAGACTTTAATGTATCACTTTCTCACCATGAACAACCTTTTTAAACTTTCTCTACTCCACTGTCCTGTTTACTTACTCACATTATTTTAGCAAAACCACTTATACTGCTTTTTTTAACCTTCCCTTACCTCCACTGTCACTGATTGTATTTCTTGGGCTAATACATCCATCTGAGAGGAGTTCTAACTTGTTTTGTTCACCCTTACAATATTCGGGTTCACTATACTCCTCTACCCTACCCCCAATTCCCAACCACCCCGCCTTATCTTAATTTACACTGAACATATCCTCTCCCCTTACTCATTATTATCCCCTCCCCTTTCTACTAGCCTCTCCAATCCCTGCTGCTACCTCATTTCCAGTAGCATTCACATTAACCCTTTACAGTCTTATGTCACTTTCCATCCACATTTATTTTTATCTACGCCCTCACTTAATTTATGCTTCTCTATTGTTATAAGTTTAAAATCTATATTTTTATTCTCTTTTTCTCCTTGTACAATAGTCACTTCTTCCTCCTCAGCAAGTCTTTCTTCAAGATTACCCTTCCTTTCATAATATTGACAGAAAACACAATACCCACAAACCTTTTACTACACACATCACCCACTTATCACTCTCATAATACTATCTTTAATTCATACATTCACCCTACCACACTGCAATATACTCTACACTTCTTTGACTATACTCTATTAAAATCTTAACCTTTCTCAATCTCCATAAGGGACAACCCTGCCTGGCATCTCTAGTAAGCCATTTCTACTCTCATCTATTTTTTCCTTCATCTCCCTCCCTTCTTCTTTAACATTTTTTCTTTTTCATTCAACTATAATCTCCCATTAACTACTTCATAGTCCTATCTACCATGTTATCCTTTTGCATCTTCATATATCTACTATTCATTTTATGTCACATTACTACCTACCATAGTACTTTCACGCACTACCTGTCACCCTACCTATACTTAGGCAATGTCCAACCTATTCACTTTTCAAATACAAAACATCTAAGCATTCAGTTCACTTTGACATAACCTGGATTAAATTCATATACTTTATAAAAAACTAATCCTAATCTTCTCTTTGTGGTGACATCCATCACAACACCGGTCCCTCACCCTAATCCATTCCACTGTCCTCTGCCCCTAACTCCTATACAACACCCACAAAACATTTCCTTACTTCCATTAAGATTCATAGCATTGCAAACAAAGTTGCAGACCTTCAAGCATGGTTTCGTCAATAATCACCAGCTATTACTGTCATTAATGAAACATGGCTGAAACTTCCAGATAAAAGATTCTGAAATTCTATCCTGTAGCTACAATATAATTTGGTGTGACAGACTACACTGAAAAAGGTGAGGCATTGCAATTGTATATAATAACTGTCTATGTTTCTCATCCCTCACAAATAATATACCAACCTTCCAAAATGCAGAACTTCTTATCTGTCTTCTCAGTATTAATAAACATAAGCTTGGTATAGTTGTCCTCTACATACCACCAGGCAATAATGTCAGCTTATTTTAAGAAATTATTTGCTGGACAACTACAAATATTACTACTGAAACCATTATCTTAGGCAATATTAACAATGACTACTAGTCTTATCTTGTATGGTTTCAAACAGTTGATCTCTTCCCCTACTTGAATCAACAAAACAAATAATAAAAATTCTATCCTTGACTGGATACTTGTCTCTGACCTCAGTAAATATGTTTTTTCAGGGGTAGTACCTGATTCTCTTAGTAACCATCAACCTATATTCAGCAATAGGGAAATCACCTACCAGATGAAAAAAAACATCAATACAGAACTAGGCAAACTCTTTCTAACTTTCACCCTGATACACTCAATAATCTACTAACATTTGTCAACTGGTCTCCACTCAAAACCCTACTTGCAGATGAATCTTTCAACAAATTCAACAATATATTCATAAATACTTTAAATACCCTTGCCCTACTAGAAATAAAACAGTTAAAAATACTCAAAGCCCCAGGGTGCCTCATTCTACTACAATTCTCATGCAAAAATGTGACTAAGCATGGAAACAATGGGACAAAGATAAAACACCTCAAACCTTACATCTATACAAGGAGTTGTACAGCCTCACCAAAAAGCAAATTCACCTAGATAAAAAATATTACTCTAGTAATCAACATCATAGCCTCTCTTACCTCCAGCTCTCCCCAACCATTTAATCTACTTCAAAACTCTACTAGTCTAGACATCTATGCCTTCAGTCTCCAACCTGTCTCCATAGCATATATTAACAGTTTCTAAAGAAACTTAAATCCTGTTCTCCTTCTCCTGATGATCTCCCTGTTGAGTACCATAAGCTTGTGTCACACTCTATAGCATAATCAGTCTCAATTCTCATTAACAGATCTATTCAAGACTCCCATGTCTCTGCCCTGTGGAAAAAAAATCTTCATTATTTCCCTCTATAAAGTAGGTAACTCATCTGAAATCTCTAACGTTAGACCAACTGGCATCCTGTCCCCACTTTCTAAGATCCTGAAAAAATGTCTTCATAAGCAACTATGTCAGCATCTTTTGCAAAATGATCTCATAACCCCAACACAACATGGTTGCCGACCAGGCCATAGCACCACTACAGCTCTCCTCAACTTTGCTAATGCCATTAATAAGGTTAGAGACCAAGGAAGGTTTATCTCTTTTGTTTTTCTACATCTCTCAAACGTCTTTGATACAGTGTCACATGAGAAACTTTTGACTAAAATGTCCTCTCTTGGCCTTTCCAAACCAACTCTTCTATGGTTCTCTCACTACCTGTCTGAAACATTCAATCTGTCAAATGACTTTCTTCTTTCTCTCATTTTCTCTTTGATAAAATGGGTGCTCCTCAAAGCTCTATTCTTGGTCCACTGATCTTTAATATTTTCATCAAAAACCTATGTACTTCTTCTCAGCAAGCTTGCCTTATTCAGTGTGCAGATGACTCATCTCCCATCAGACAGCCCACTGCAACTACAATCCAAGACATAAAATGTCTTCAACTCAGTCAAACTGTGACTACATAAAAAGCAACTTTTACTTAATCTCCAAAAGACTAAACTGCTACTATTTTTTCCATAGTCCCATCCCAATGCTAAAAGTAACTTCCACTTTACCTCTTTAAACAATACAGCTAAGAATTAGTTACCCATACCAAACTGATTGGAGTCACCACAGATAACAACTTAAAAGTTTGATATTCACATACAAAACTGTATAAAAATAGCTAATCAAAAGCTAGGTCTGTTATACAGACTAAAATGTTCCTGACGCCTTCTAGGAGAATTACCCCAGCTAATGCTTACCTTCTACCCTCTCTTCTCTATGACTCACCTATTTTGACTAACATCGAGGTCTGTCTTAATTTACAACTGTACACTGCTATAATAAGATATCTAGGTTTCAGCTAACCTGCCACATAGAGCTCATTATTGCTCTGCATTATGTGTTTTCAGTTGGTTAAAACTCCCACATCAACTTGCCCATAAAATACAATATAACACCTCCACCTGCCCTTCTCTCTCCTCAGTACTTCATCACTACCTCCCAATTTCCCTTTGAGCTCTCAAGACAAAAGTTTACTTGAAATCTAAAATACAAAAAAAGTATGGGGCAAAGTTTATATTCACACTGTATATTGAAACTATAGACCTCTATCCCAAATTCAATCAGAACTATATCTAGCCATCATGTATTTAAGTCCTCTCTCCAAGAATTTCTCACTAACTCATGGCTATGCCCATGCACCTCACCTGTATGATCTATATTAACAATTATTTTACATTCTCACTAACTCCTGGCTATGCCCATGATGCACCTCACCTGTATGATCTATATTAACAAATAATTTACATTCAAAATAACTCATGGCTATGCCCATAATGCACCTCACCTGTATGATCTATATTAACAAATACTTTATTCTCACTAACTCCTGGCTATGCCCATAATGTACTGTAACTGTATGATCTATATTAACAAATACCTTACATTCTCACAAACCCATGGCTATGCCCATGATGCACCTCACCTGTATGATCTATATTAACAAATTATTTACATTCACAATAACTCATGGCTATGCCCATGATGCACCTCATCTCTATGATCTATATTAACAAATGCTTTACATTCTCACAACTCTTAGCTATGCCCATGATGCACCTCACCTGTATGATCTATATTAACAAATACTCACATTCTCACTAACTACTGGCTATGCCCATGATGCACCTCACCTGTATGATCTATATTAACAAATACTCACATTCTCACTAACTCCTGGCTATGCCCATGATGCACCTCACCTGTATTATCTATATTAACAAATAATTCTCAATAACTCCTGGCTATGCCCATGATGCACCTCACCTGTATGATCTATATTAACAAAATACTTTACCTTCTTACTAACTCCTGGCTATGCCAATGATGTACCATACCTGTATGATCTATATTAACAAATACTTTACATTCTCACTAACTCCTGGCTATGCCCATGATGCACCTCACCTGTATGATCTATATTAACAAATACTTACATTCTCACTAACTCCTGGCTATGCCCATGATGCACCTCACCAGTATGATCTATATTAACAAATACTTTACATTCTCACTAACTCCTGGCTATGCCCATGATGCACCTCAACTGTATGATCTATATTAACAAATGCATACATTCTCACTAACTCCTGGCTATGCCCATGAGGGTCTATATTACCAGATCGAAAACCAGTTTCAGCACACACTACAAGACCGACACATATTGCGCGAACAATGGTAATGGCGAACATTCAAAACTGCGAAACACGAAATGTTGAAGTGTCATGGTTAGCCCATCTGTGGTATAGTTCCATAAGATAAGTGTGCGATAGTTACGGACCTTAGGGTTAGGGTGCAGGTTAAGGTAAGTGCATAGATAGATAATGTATGTAAGGTTTAGTGTAGAGCTAGAAGTAGGTTTTGGAAACACAAGGTGCAGGGTTTGAGTCTCACAAGGGATAATTGGCTAGGCTTACAATGGCTCGCAAGGGCAGTTAGCCTAGTATGAATCTATGAACCTATGAACCTAGGTGTTTATTATGTTTGGGTATGTAGTATGTAGTGCAAGGTGGTAGGCCGACTATGAAGATCTGAGCTTTGAAATTTCACGGTTTAGGAGGTTTGGCATATTTGCGGTTCGCGCTATATGTGTTGGTCTTGTGGTGTTCGCTGAAACGGGTTTTTGATCTGGTAATATAGACCCACCCATGATGCACCTCACCTGTATGATCTATATTAACAAATACTTTACATCCTCACTAACTCCTGGCTATGCCCATGATGCACCTCACCTGTATGATCTATATTAACAAATACTTTACATTCTCACTAACTCATGGCTATGCCCATGATGCACCTCACCTGTAGGATCTATATTAACAAATACTTTACATTCTCACTGACTCCTGGCTATGCCCATGATGCACCTCACCTGTAGGATCTATATTAACAAATACTTTACATTCTCACTAACTCCTGGCTATGGCCATGATGCACCTCACCTGTATGATCTATATTAACAGATACTTTACATTCTTACTAATCTAACCGCTCATCATACTATATATACCTTTCACGACCTGCCCTCTCCCCACTTTTAGGGTGAACTTGTATTGTTCTATTTTTATTTCCTAGCATGGTAGATTATACTTCTAATATTTATGAAGATACTGATTGTCATATTTAATCATCATTTTTATTTCTTATTTGTACATCACTGGTGTCTCCTAATTCTGTATTATATCCTATGTATTCCACTATCAAACTATTTGTATATAAGCGTTTTTTAATTATTACATTTGCACTAGTGTTTTATTTGATGTTATTTAACAATCTGGAGCTTTTATCCCCAGTCACACTTTCCTGGTAAAAAAAATATCAACAAATATGACTCAGTCATTGTCCATGTTGGAGTGAATGACTTGAGACGTACCTCACTGGACTACATGAAAAGAGACATGGAAGAGCTCTCGGATCCTGTGGCCCAGGCAGGTATGACCCTAGCCCTGAGTAGCATCCTGCCTTCACCCAGAATGATACCACAATATAAGGACAAAATGATTGACTTCAATAATTGGCTAAGCTTCTGGTGTCATTCAAAGGGGATCCAGTATCTGTCTGCCTGGGACGACATGATTGACAGACCATGATGCTTTGCCAGAGATGGTCTACACCTGTCGCCCCTGGGATTCAGGTTACTGGCTAAGGCTCTTGCCACCCCTATAGTGCCTTTTTTAGGCAAAGTTCAAAGGACAAAACCACCACCATAACAGGTACAAGCATGCAAAATCTGAAGGTAATGCTACTCAATGCTAGAAGTCTAAACCTCAAAATGCACTCTCTCAAGGCACTCCTAAAAATGGAGAACATCGATATCTGTGCAGTAACTGAGACCTGGTTCAAGGCTCCAGAGAGCACCCCTGCAATGCCAGGCTACAACTCTTACCACACATTTTGGCCACCAAACCAGGACCGAAACACTAAAGGTGGAGGAGTGTCAATATTCACCAAGGATATTCACACCACCAGGCTAGTTGCCCAACACAATGCGTCTGAAATTCTCCAGGTGCAACTAACACTAGGTAAGACTGCAATCCTAATTGTAGCTTGCTACAGATCCCCCACCATACCCCAAGATTCTCACTACACCTTTCTAAACATACTGGAAAATATTAAGATAGAACCAAACACCCTTATACTGGGTGATTTTTAACTACCCTGCCATTAACTGGGAAAACTACTCCTGTACCAACACCTTTGCCCAACGGTTCTTGGAATTCATAAATTCCAATGCCCTGGATCAACTAACCCATAGTCCCACCAGTGGCTCCAATATTCTAGACCTGGTCATTACCAACATGGGAAATCGATGCTCCACACCTATGGTCACCCCCTCATTAGTCAGGTCTGACCATAAGCTAATCACCCTTAACATCCACATCCCACTCCCACCCCCCAGTAAGGAAACCTCCATAAAAAACTTCTCCAAGGCCAACTTCATGCTACTCAAGTCAGAAGTGACAAACTTCATGACACTCATGCAGACGGGAACTGAAAGTTCAACTGCTGAATATTACACTAAGGCACTGTACGAGCACATCCACTCATGCATGAATTGTGCCATCCCAAATAGAACCAAGATGCTCTCATCCAAAAAAGGAAGCCAATCTGGTGGTCCCCTGCTATAAACAAACTTTACAACAAAAGGAAGAAACTGTTGCAGAAAAGAGGAAAATCCCAGGATGCAAAAAACTCCCTTACCAGCCTCAGTAAGAAACTGAGATCCCTCATAAAATCCTCCAAAGCTAGTTACAAAAATAAAATTGCCAAAGATTCCAAAGACAACCACAAGGCATTTTATAACTATATCAAGAATCTAAATGGCAATGCTCAGATCTGCTCTAAGCTAAAACAGAATGGCATTAAATATGCTGATCCCAAGGATATTGCCAATATCCTGGCAGATTGATTCAGTGCCAACTTCACCCCCCTCTCACCCCTAAATGGCCCATCTCAATACCGGAAGATTGCCAAATTCCGGTAATAACGGCCACACAGGTAAAAAACGCACTCTCCAAAGCTAAGAATACAGCATCCATGGGACCAGATGACATCCCGGGCTGTGTACTACATGAACTACAATATGAACTGGCACCTCACCTAAGTGTCATGTTTAATCATAGCCTCACCTCAGGTTTCATGCTCACTGAGTGAGCTACAGTTATCCCACTCCACAAAGAGGGATCCACCTTGGATCCCGGAAACTACTGTCCCATCAGTTTGACAAGCCTTATCTGCAAGGCCATGGAGTGTATTATCATGGAACTTATAAACAAAGACATTGGCAACCTTCAAACACTGGACCCCACCCAGTTTGGGTTCGTGAAGGACCGAACTTGTCTCCTGAACCTGATTGACTTATTCAAATCAGTCTCCAGAGCCATGGACCAGGGTAAGGTGGTCCACATAGCCTATCTAGACCTTGCCAAGGCCTTTGACACCATCCCCCACTCTGGAATCATAGATAAACTTACTAAGCTGGGCATTAATCCCTACATCACCCAATGGGTTGCTAACTGGCTTACTGATAGAACCCACAATGTAAAAGTAGCTGACACCAAATCCAGCTCCAGACAAGTGACAAATGGAGTACCTCAGGGTTCAGTCCTGGGACCACTCTTGTTTGGCATCTACTTCTCTGAAGTACAGGCCAACACTAAGGGACTCTGGCTAACAAAGTTCACAGATGACTGCAAACTGGGAGCCATTATTGAATCCCCAAATGATGTGGATACTCTATAAAAGGGCCTTACAGAAACAGATGCTTGATGCCAGAGCCATGGGCTCAAGCTCAATGCCAAGAAATGTACAGTTATCCCCTTTGGGAAAAAACATGTATCCGTGAATTACCATATAGGTGGCAGTGCACTAAACATCGAAAGTGTGATAAGAGACTTAGGGACACAGGTGGACAGTGGTCTCACCTTCGATAACCACATTGCCACAACAGTCAGGAAATCCTTCTATGTGGCACACCTCATCACTAAGGGCTTTTCATCCAGAAAAAAGGAGATCATTGTCCCACTGTACTCATCCCTCATTAGACCCATTATAGAATACAACGCCCCATTTGGTATGTACTTGTCAAGACATCTGCAACAACTGGAAAGGCCATAGAAATACCTCACTAAAAGAATCACAGGCCTAAAGCAGATGCCCTATGCTGACTGCCTTAAAAAACTCCATCTATACTCTGTTGCATATCGTCTACTCAGAGGCGATCTCTGCTTAACATACAAGGCCATGTCAAACCCAGAGCTGCTGGACTTGCTACACTTAAAGAAATCCCAATCCCTCAGAGCCACACGCTCCAGGGATCTAAACCTTGTCACAATAAACAAAACATGCTGGAGGGATAGGTTCCTGACCCAGAGACTCCTCAGACTCTGGAATAGATTGCCCATACATGTCAAGCAGAATGCCTCTTTGGCCCTCTTCAAAAGGAACCTTGATGATTGGATGGGAGAAAGGAAATTCACCCCGGGGATCACGTCAGTCACCCTGCTAGACAGGGGTCCAGGGAAGTAAATAGTGTGGGAAGAAATAGCCAGGGAATTGTTATGGCTAGGCTTGTATAGGCCCTAGGACTGATAGCCTAGTACCAACCTATGAACCTATGAACCTATGAAATATTAACAGTGACCACTAGTTTGTATTCAGATCCTCTTATGAAATAACAACATTGTTTTGGGTCTTGAAGTTGTTACTAGTACTAAAACACACCTCCCATTCTGGAACTCATAAGAGAGGTGAGTTTTTAAGTCAGACTGTTTCTGATTCTATAGTGTAGGCTACATAAGAATATAAGAAGCCCAGAAACTTTGAGCACATTTAAACTTTATATAAGTACTGGATAGGTCAGTAGTTTTATTCCACCAGCATCACCGTGTTTGTGTTCCATGTGGGCACATAGACATTTAGGTCAGAACACAACTATTTACCTATGAAACTGTAAAGTCCCAGCCTCATGAACAGTTCAAGAGTTTAGACTCCTCTCCATTTTCTGACTTGTAATGAAAATATTACTAATACAGTTTATAAATAAGCATAATGCAGTTATTGACTACCAGCATGGATTCATATCAGGCCACAGCACACTTACAGCCATAGACTCTTGGACTCACAAAATGCATTCTGTTTTTGAAAGCAAACAGCATACAGGTGCCATATTCAATAGTCTCAAAAGACTGTTCTTATTCGGAAATTGTATTATCTTAGGTTCATTAATATTACTATAGCATGGTAGCGTAGTTCACCATTTCTCTCCCCTAAAGAGCCTTCTGCATTGCTAACACCTTAAAAATAAACATGTCAAGCACAGTCACATCTGGCAGATGAACAGGTCTTGTTATGGGTCATATCTTGTTTGCTCTGCTCATTAAGAACCTATCCAACTCTGTAGACCCCTACTATATTACTCTTTATACAGACAAAATTGTTACAAATGATTATGTCCCTAACATCATTGCATTATGAACAGTTTTCAAAACAACTTTAACCTACTCTGGAAATGTCTGATGGAAATTCAGCTTACTCTGAATGTAACTAAAGTTGATAAAGTGTTCTACAGCACAACGCCAACAGCACAAAACTACTTCCAGATAGGCATTATCACTCCTAACAAAAAAAACAGGTAAAGCAATTTAATCAGTATACATACATTGGACTAACTTGATAATCAGTACTTTACATTAAATCCCACACAAACACTAGGTAAAAACATTCCCCAGCAGCAATTGATGGTGCCCAGGTCCTCAGTCTCCTTACTGGGCCCAGACATAAGTTGCAGATAACCCAGAAGTGGCTAAGGCCCAGTAGATGAACAGAGGAACTAGGAGCAGCTGATGGTCAGCTATGAGAAGACAAAAAGACAGCAAACAGAAAAAAAGCACCGGCACAATGTCCTGTGCAAGATCATCTGGATATCTTTGGATGCAGATATTTTCCATCTTATTTTAAGGAGCATCTCAAATCATACTCACTGGCTACATACACCGAAATCCTGGCCCTACGAACAACAGGAACACCCCCTGCAACCAGACAAATAACATTCTAAACTTCCTCAGAAAACCCACAGACCTCCTAATACTTAACATCAACATAAGAAGCATTCTGAATAAAATATCAGAACTACACGCCACACTAGCCCTATGCTCCCCTCACATAGTTCTTCTCATAGAGACTTGGCTAAAGTCACAAATCAAAAATAATGAATTTGTTCCTTCAGGGTATAATGTTCTTAGACATCCAAAAGAGGTGGAGGTATTACACTACACTTCAAAAATAGCCTGACCATCGATATGATAGACAACCACCCACCAAAGTTCAATAATGCAGAAATAATATTCATCAAGTTAAAAATCAATTAAAAAAAGAACCTGCATATAATCAGTATCTATATACCCCCCTGCAACAACATTAATACAATATAATCCATTCTAGACTGGGAAATCAAAACCACTTCCAAGAAACAATCATACTCGGTGACTTAAAAATCAACTGGTCCTCCTGCAATTTACTCAGCCCCACCAACCATATCAACCTATATGGCATCACTCAATTAATCAAAACCACAACCCAAGTAGATAAAGCATCTACAATGGAGTCCATCCTAGATCGGATCCTCTTTAACCGGCCAACTCAATCCTACCTGTATGGTTCCCTCCCAGACACCCGCAGTGATCACCTCCCCACCTTTGCACTAAAGCACCAAGTAAACCCAATAAAATCCACCGTCCTCCATTAAATTCGGTATATAAAGGATTTCAAAACCCAAGACTTTATACCTACATTAAATCAATGTAATTGGAGACCACTCTCAGTTCTCTCTCTGGATATTGCTGCAGACTACTTCAACAACACTTTCCCTAACATTCTAAATCATCTCGCCCCTATCAGAACTGTTAGAACTAAATCTAACTATACCCCTTGACTTACCCCACTCTAGCCTGGTTTCAGGACTATCTATCTAACCACCAACAGGCAATAAAATGACAAAATTCCTTATCTCCCCTCCTACCTGTAACCTTAGGCATCCACTAAGGATCTATCCTCGGTCCTCTTCTCTTCACCATATTTACCAATAAACTTCACAAAGCTACCCTGCATGCCACAACAGTCCAGTACGCTGATGACTACACCCTAACCTGTTCTGTGGCATCACTCATCCCAACTCCAGAAATTAACACAAGAATCCTTTGCCACTGTTGAAACCTGGTTAGCCAACTCTCAGCTAATACTTAACCCCCAAAAAACCCAGCTAATGATATTCCATCCCATAAAAGCCATAGACCACATACCTCCATTCACAATATACTCAGCTAACAACACCCCTATCACACCTGTCCCACACTCCAAACTACTAGGAGTTATCATAGATCACAATATGAAATTCAATATGCATATCACACATACAATAAAAAAGTCCATAAAAAACTTGGAACCCAATATAGATGCAAAAAGCATCTCACCCACAACAGTAAAGCTACCATTGTAAGAACCCACCTAGTCTCCACACTTCTCTGTGCCTCCCCCATACTCATCAACCTAAAGAAATAAGACTTAACTAAACTAAACACTTAGGAGAATAAAATAGCAAAGTTGGCAACTGACTCACCCTTCAGTGCACATCACTGCCTAACACTCAAGCAACTATCCTGGCTAGAATTACAAAACCTGCTCACCTTTACTCCTGCACTACATGGCCTTCTGAATATCTATTCTAACAAACGTCTGCTAAGATCCACAAACAAAGCATTAGTTGGCATAACCAAAAGCAGAAATAATGCTGGGGACTCCCGCTAGTCTACTTCTATTGCAAAAACATGGAATGTCATACCCATAGAAATCAGAAACACAGAAAACAGAAATAACTTCAAAAAACTCCTCCGGTCCTATTTAAATAGGTCTTGGATATGTAACTGCTCAGACCCTGGGTAGCTCCTTCATAATGGAACTATAAGACTCTCTCTACTTAATAGTACTCAGCTATACTCTTTTACTAGCAGCACTTCACTACCACCTACCATTACACAATGCAAGCTATCTCACTGCAGATGTAGAACTATATAATCCTACCCTGAGAGTGCAATCATATTCCATTGTACGTTAACATAGACTGTTTGCATTGTACCATTCTTCTGAAAGCAAATTACAAATGCGCAAACTCAAACTACCTACATACAGATTTGCAATAATGTGAAAAAGTGCTCTTACTGAATGCAATTCCCAGCCAGCAACTGTACTGTATGTTCTTCCTATGCTGATGTATTGATGTATATCCTATGCTGATCTTACTGTGTAAGCATAGAACTCCTTTTTTTGTTCTGTATTTAAATAACTGGTTCTTATTGTATTTATTGTACTAATCATTGTACGACTGTAACCATATAACTGAATGTAATGCCCAATAACTATACTGTATATTTTTCCTACACAGTTGTATTTTATTGCATGTCAATCCTATGCTGATTTTACTGTATTATCATACAACAGCTCCTTCTTTTGTTCTGTAGTTAAATAACTTGTGTTTATTGCATTTACTGTACTAACTATTCTGGAGCTTTTCTCCCTGGGCCTCTGCTTAAAATGGGCTTCATGCCCAGTCGGACTCTCCCAGTAAACAAATATAAAATAAAATAAATAAGTAAATAAATAAATAAATAAATAAATAAATTAATGAGTATTTAGTAACCACAATTCTGAAGAAATCTTAACTGCACCATGAGGACCTTGACATTTGCAGGTATATTGTCATCCTTTTTTATCAGCAAAGTTTTTGAGAAGGTAGTTTATGTGCAACTAAATTATTTTCCCAAGGAGCATTAGCTATACAGTCATAGCAAGTCTGGTTTCTGGGCCTTCACTAAAGGTTGTGTAGTATATTACCTTTGTCATGAGATCAAAAGGTTTTATCTAGCCTTGACTGTACTTGTTTTCAGAATAACCTAGCTTTTGTCATGTGCTCCATGTGATTCTTTTGGAATGTTTAGTAAACAATTGTGGCATTCATTTAACTGTTCTTGAGTGGATTGGCTTTTATCTCTACTTTCATGCATAGAGGTATATGTCTGGCATTAGTTCCTGCTCATATCCTGCCATGGACAATGATGTACCACATGGTTGCATTTTTGGCCCTGTCCTCTTTATTGCATATCTGCTGCCTCTAGGTGTCACAGGGGAATGAATTGCAGTACCACTGTTGTGCTAAAGATATCCAACACTTTACCACTCATTGTCTCAGAAGTCTATACAAGATTTATGTTCTCTCACTGACAGCTGTATATACCACCCTCAGGGACTTACATTTTCAGCCTTTAAGCATCTTCATTGTCAATGAGGGGGTCATGGTTAAATTTTTGTTTAAGGTGTGTGATCTTGGAGCTACCATGGTGAGAGAATGACCTTGAAGGATTCAACTGGCAGCTCTTGTAAAGTGTGAATGCTTCCATCTTAAGAATATTTCCTTGATAAAGGCATATGTCTTTGACTGTGAATGTCATGGTTTTATCATGCATGGACTATTAAAGCTGCCTTTATATAGAGCTCTCATGCTTCACTTGATCACTTGCAGCCGAAACAAAACTCCACAAACCGGTTGCTAATCGGTATTTCACACTACCATTGTGTCACACCAGTTCTTTTCATGCTTTCAGCGATTGCTTGTTCAGTCACATATTACTTACAAAGCTGTAGTCTTCACTTGTGTAATCTGCCCCACCACCCATGGGCTGCTGCTGCTGATGTTCCTGTCAGTATGGCTTGAAGTTCTTGAGATTCATTCATTTGCTTATCAGTCTGTGCAGCTTTGGAACTTACTACCTAGATGGCTTTGAGAAGCCCCATGAATGACTTCAAGTTGTCCCTAAAGACTCATTATTCTCACTTGACATTTTTCCTATATTGCTTTGCCACATTGTTTTTCCTTGGTAAGTTTTAGGCTTGTTTTATTTTTACTATCATTTCCTTTTTTATTAGTGAAATAAAGTTGGACTTGAACTGTAGTTATTCATTTAAGTTGTTTGTTTATTTCATCTGCCTTTGGTGAGGAGCTGCTATTGTATGTTTTTTAGTTGCTTTTTATCCTTACTGTAAAGAAATTGTGGCTGAAAAGGGACCTTTGAGTCCAGTTCACCTATCACTATTTAAATAAATTCTTTGATATCTAGTGGATCTTGTCACTTCTTGATGCTTTTTATATAATACACACATGTAACAGCAGATCTGTTTTCTCCTGTATTATAACAATAAACTTGTTTCTTTCTTTTTTCTTTTGTCGTGCTGAAATATGCCTGAGACATATATTTAAGCAGCGCAGCAGGGAATGCTATTCGACACTGTTGTAAAATCAGTATCCACATCATATAGGTATATTGCAGTTACATATCTTCCATGTAGGTCTCATGCATGCAGACTGTGTTGATAACATTGTGCCACAAATCTCTCATTCTAGTAGTTTATAATACTTTTGTTGTTGTGTCTTTCGGCTTTTCCCAGTTAGGGGTCGCCACAGCGAACTCCAGTCTGCTAATGATTGGCAGTAGATTTTTACGTGCCGAATTGCCAGCCCTGACGCACAACCTTCAACAAAGGTACACCCATTCATGCATGTCTCCACACAGAAGAAGCTTTAGCTGAGAATCGAGCAGGACACCGTCTTACTGTGAGGTGACAATGCTACTGCAGCACCACCACCGCAGTTCCTTCTAGTAGTTTATAGTACTATCATATTAAATATTGCAGTAAATGTTGTGCCGAGGTATCAGCATGTCATTGCATGTATGAGTAATTCAGTCTACGGATGTGGAAAGATGGACCTTTTACCTTTTCCTATAATGAGTGTGTTTTCCATGGTTTTCTAATAAATACCATAGTCAAGATATTATTTTCTGATGCTTCTTTTATCTTCTGCAGTTCATATGACAATGAATATCACCATTGATTTAAATATATTCTTAACACACATTGTTCATTTTCTCATGATGGATTCAGTGCTGACCAAGCATCGTTGAAATTCCTGTCAGCATGTGCACTGTTGTGCATCCCCTTGCTCTATCTTCTGTCATTAATTCATATGTAAGTGTGCCTCAGCTCGACACCATAATGAAAGGTATTGCTATGTATGTACAGAAGCAAGGACTGAACTGTTGGGTTATGTTCTGCTTCTTTTGTTTGTTCCTGTCTCGTGTTGTATTGTCATATGCTTTCATCATCTAGGAGTGGGACATATTCAGTAAAATGTGCAATGTGCAACATTCCATGAAGAACTTACCTGTCTTTTCTGCTCTATGACACATTTTTTTATTTTATTTATTTATTTATTTATTTATTTATTTATTTATTTATTTATTTATATATTTATGTGTGTACATGTTTGTTTGTTTGTTTACAGGGGTAGAAAACTGATTACAGTAAGCCAGTTTCAGACCCAGCCACGGAGAATATAGATACGTAAGACAAGAACCATAAAAAAATTCAACAAAATTCTGAGTATTCATAAAAAAATTAAATGCTGGTTTTGTCTGATATTTATAATACAGAAGTCAATGAACTTATGCTGCATAGTTAACAGTTTCTTGTTATAGGTAACTGCAATTATTTGCTTTACAGTTGTGGAAACAAAGAGTTACCAGAGAAAGAGCATAAGAGATACAGAGAAAGAAGAACAAAAAGGAGTAATATTACTTAGAAGGGGCTGACTGAAAAGGCCATATTAGAAAACTTCTACAGACTAGAGGCAGTTAGAGCCAGAAAGAAGTTAATATGGATGAAGTTAGATAATGTAACCTGCGGGGAAATACTTAAATCAGGTTATCTGATTGGTTTTAGTTCTTGAAATGTGGAGTCTTTTTATGGGAAGTAGATTGGAGCTGCCTGCACTACAGATACTGTTATTTTATTTGTTTTGTTTAAAACTTTAACTTACGATTATTTTGAAATGTCTCTACTTTTAAACAAGGGACAGTGTGAAGAATACAATGTGTTGTAGTTTAATTGCATGTGATTGTATGTGCTACTAGTTTGAAATGTCAATGGCTTTAGGCTTTTTAAGTGAAGGGGTATCTTTTGCAAATTACTTTTAATCTCGTAATGACTTGTCTACTATTAGGCCTACCTTGTATAATTGGAAATGCTATGGGCAGATTAATTATTAACAAGGACTCCTTCTACCTTACACTGTGGTCTTTCACTTGTTAATTTCCATCCTTGCTTGCTCTCCTGCTTTCAAATTTGTGCACCTAAGACATCATCTATCATCCTCTATATTTCAGCCCTATATCATTTATACCTTTAATAACCTCCCGCAGGGAGCTGGGATTGTAGTGGTTGGTGTTTAAGGGAAGATATGCTATTCTTATCTTTACCAAGCACTGTTTTTATTATAGGATTTTCTGATTTAAATCTAAGTTATATCAGAGAAGATATACTGATAGTTATATGCACTCTTCTCTCATGCCTTTCTCTGCTTATTAACACTAGTTAACTCTTCCTTTTTAGGTAGTTATGTGAAAAGCACAGAGTTTGTGTGGGAAGAGATGATTACTTTTTGCCCTTAAGACCAGATAATTATCCTACTCTGTTTAAACCAAAGTTGGTACACTTAAGCTTCCACCCCTTGTTTGGTTTCTCCTTATGAAAATTAAATATACGGGTTACTGACTCATAGAATGGAAAGGGACTACAATCAGATAAAAAGAGAAAATATTTTTTTCATCTAGCCTTTAATTCCAAAGCAGAAATAATATTACTACAAGAGATCCACATGCTCCCTAATCAGTGGAAGCAGGACATGGGGAAAAATGGATAAAACTAATTATCGCTGCTGGCAATAAAATTAAAAGTGTTGGGGTAGCAATTATTATTAAAAAAAACTTTTCAAGGAAACATCATACACCATGATACGTACCTGGAAGGAAGATAGTGTTATTTGTCAATTAGCTGCCCATTCCTAGACAAACCAGTACTGCTCTTAAATATTTATGCCCCAAGCTCTAGGCAACAATATTTGTTTATGTCACTATACAGGATACTATCCCTATTTCTGAACTCCTTTTATATTATAGGTGGAGACTGGGATTCTATTCAGGATCCTTTATCTAACAGAACAAACATAACTAGCACGTATAATGTATATGCTACCTCAACAATTTTAGAATTAAAAAATTACTTCAATCTGTTTGACCCATACACTTTGGAGTCTATAAGCTCTCCTAGAAATAAATATACATATTACTCCCCTGTCATAAAGCCTGGTCTAGTTTGGATTTCTTCCTAATATCAGGGTTCTTTCGTAATTTTAATATTGCCTTTCGTACTGAACCTAAAATTTTCTCTGCCCATTCAAAAATCACCCTCTTCTTGGATTTGCTTAAAAATATTACTAGGAGAGCAAAGGGATATAATTGGACCCTAAACTCAAATCTCCTATCTAAAGGTGAAATAGTATCGACCGTCTATCCATGTATACTGCTTCCTAAATCCCTTTCAATACTCATTAGGCCTCCATAAAAGCAATGATTAGAGGCTTTTTTGTTAGTAAAGCTACTTACTACAGGAATTATACAGTGCTAAAGAAACCTCACTCAAAAAATAAAATCTCTCAACTGGAAAGTAATCTTCAGTCTACATACAATCAAGAAACTGAAAAACAATTAATACTCCTTCAGAAAAATACTATTTACTTCAAGCTAATAGATTGTCTTTTCATGAAGTGCGAACATTAGAAAATTATGCAGAGTGGTCCCAAATGCCTTCCAAGTTTTTGGCTAGGATGACTAATCAGAGAACTCCTTCTCCTATAATAACTGAGTTAGAATATCAAGGCAAAACATACTCTTACAACCATGATATTGTTTTCCTATTTAAAGATTTATATTCTAAAATGTGCAATGACCATTCCAGATATCTAGAAGACCAACAGTTGAATGAATTCTTCGATCAAATTCATTTTCTGAATCTTTCTCAAGCTCAGCAAGACTCCTTATCCTCTCCCATTACTCAACAAGAGATCATTATGGTTATAAATAGCCTTAAACTTAACAATGTTCCATGGTCTGATGGTTTCATGGCGGAATTCTACAAAACGTTTAGCCTGAAAGTCTCTAAAATCTTACTTAATCTTTTTAACTATATTAAGGATAATACAATTACAGACCCACAGCTGAATGCTTCTAAAACTATATTTATTCTCAAAGAAAATGCTGACCCTAAAATTCCCCGAAGCTATAGACCCATATATTTAATTAGCTTTGATATAAAAATCCTGGCTACAATTATGGCCAATAGATTAAAACCAATCCTTCCCTATCTTATGTCAACCAACTAATCTGGATTAATTCAGCATAGACAGACGTGTGATAATATCGTCACTCTCGATGCCTTGATGACCCTTTCTAGCCAAAGTGGAAATCCAATATATGCCTTTGCAGTTGATGCTTATAAAGCTTTTGATAGGTTAAATTTAAATGTCCTACTATTGACTATGCCTCAGTTTGGAATACCTCTAAGTTTTTCTTCTTTTTAACATACTTATTTATTTATTTATTTTTTATTTTATTTGCAGTTGGTTTACCAGGACCAGTTTAACATACAAAGTTAAACATAATGCTTTTAACAATATGGGCAATTAGCATGCTTGTACATAGTTTATTTCTTCGTAACTGTTGTTTGTTATATTCTGCTTGTTATAACTATATATATATATATATATATATATATATATATATATATATATATCTATGTTTAATATTTCACCCGCATGAATGCTTGAATGCTATGGTTATATAATTTCCAATGCATTTCTTAAAATTATTGTCAGTGAAGATTTTTGAAAAAAGACAGGGGAGTGAATCAATGAGTTTTGTGCTAGAATTGAGAAGCCAAGATTTGTGTACTGGAGTTTTGTTTTGGGCCTTTTTAGAACAGGACCTGAATGAGTTTCTCTTCTCTAGGGTTGGAGGAGGTATGCTTAGCAGCAAAAGGGGAGAATTATGATTTAAAAAGTTCAGACCCTAGAAAAAATTCAGTTATTTGTTTAATGGGTGATAGTAATAGTAATTCTAATAATAATTTAATGATGCATTCCTTATCCATGTGTACTTTGGATGTATTTCTATTTTATTCCTGTTGTTAACTACCAGATGGGAGACTTGGATCAAAGCATCAGAGCCACTTGTAATTACTTGTGGAATGGTTGTATACTAACCCACGTGTTGTTGTGTATACACATCTACATCATGTTAGTATTATGAAGGTATTACCATTTTGTACTGCATATCTGCATCTTTATGTATTCATAGTATTTGCTTCATTTTCAGTGCACTGCTGTCGTCAGTTATTGTTGATGTCAATGCAAAATTAGAAATGTCTCATGCAGTACTCATTGTAGGGAATTAATGTACTACTCAGTCTTTTTATGTGGCCCAATGGCACAGACAGAGGGCCTTCTGACCTCTGGAGAGTCCATTATTTATCTGTAATACCCACTATAGATGGTTTTACTGCATTTAGGAAATCATCTGTTTGTTTGCTGATAATATCTTGTTATCCATCATGTTTTTTATGTTTCTGTGTTTTCTGAATGCTTTCACCTACCCTATTATGTATTTTACTAATGTCCTGTTATGCTAATAATTACTCCATTTAAATATAGGTTTACTAGGCTGCATAGCAGTTGGCTGTAAGATGTTAACATTGTAAATCAAATCTGGATATTTTATTTTTAAATGATAATAATATAGTATATTATTGACAGCTTTTTTCAACACATTTGTGTTTAATTTTATTTATTTATTTTATTTTACATTTGTTTACCGGGAAAGTCCGATTAGACACATGTCCATTTTCAGCGGAGGCCTGGGGAAAAAACTCCACATGAAACAAAAGACAAACAGAGGTAACATATACTGGTGGATTACATACAGTTATTTTTATATACAGGTAGTTTACATACAGTTAGTATTTGGTCTTTCTGGATAGTATCTTTGCAAGATCAGATTGCACACAGTCCACCATACTAACATTTATAATTAATACCTTAGTATAAGAATCATAGCATTACAACACATTTATCATATGAATAAGCAGTACAACAACATTAGAGCTTTTTACTACATAATGTCTTTCCCAGGCAATAGCTGAAGAAAATATGTGGTTACGTTTATTCTGAATGTTCTCAGCTTTTAAATCCAGCAGTTTGAGTGGTGTTAGTATGCTAGGGCCTATGTAATAGATATGACTAGTGGTTGTGGTTAGTTCAGATCAGGCTAGTTCACAGGTTCATAGGTAGGTACTAGGCTAGCTGCCCGAGGGCATTTATAAGCCTAGCCAGAGTGTGTCGGCTTTCGCCCCCCCATTGATTAATTAACCGAGCCTCTGTCAAGCAGAGCCAATGAAGTGATCCCGGGGTGTACTTTCTGTTACCCATCCACTCGTCAAGACTTCTCTTGAAGAGTGTTAGTGAGGGGCTCTGCCTAATGTAGTTATGAATTTTGTTCCAAAGCATGGGGAGTCTCTGTGACAGGAATCTATCCTTCCAGCATGTTCTATTTATTGTTGTGGCGAGGTTTAGCTCACTAGAGCACGTGGCTCGCAGTGACTTGGATTTCTTTAGGTGGAGCATGTCCATCAATTCTGAGTTGGACATGACTTTGTAAGTCAGGCAGAGATAACCTCTGAGTAAGCGATATGCCACTGAGTACAGCCGGAGTTTTTTCAGTTGGGCTGCATAGGACATATGTTTGAGGCCAGTAATCCTCTTGGTGATGTGCTTTTGTGGTCTTTTAAGCTGTTAGAAGTGTCTTATGAGCTACATCCCAAATGGGGCATTGTAGTCTATGATGGGTCTGATGAGTGACAAGTAGAGGGGCACTATAACCTCTTTATTTCTAGATGCGAACCCTTTAGTAATTAGATGGGCCACATAGAAGTATTTCCCAACTACGTTGGCAATATGATTGTCAAAGGAGAGATTACTATCTACCTGGGTCCCCAGATCTCTTATTACCTCTTCTGTATTAAGGGGGCTGACGCCTATGTGGTAATTCATGGGTGTTTTGTTTTTCCCAAACGGGATGACTATACATTTTTTGTCATTTAGCTTGAGGCCATGACTTTGACACCAGGTGTCTGTCTTAGTAAGGCCTTTTTGGAGGATGTCTGTGTCAGCCGGAGAGTCAATTATGGCTCCCAGTTTACAGTCATCGGCGAACTTGGTTAGCCATAGTCCTCCTCTGTTTGCCTGTACTTCTGAGAAATATATGCCGAACAGTAGGGGTCCCAGAACTGAGCCTTGCGGGACACCACTTGTGACTGGTTGACAGTCAGACCTGGAGCTCGCTATTCTCACCGTGTGAGTTCTGTCTGTAAGCCAGTTGGCAACCCATCTTGTGACGTAGGGGTTTATGTTCAGGCTGTTGAGTTTTTCTATAATACCTGAGTGAGGAATGGTGTCGAACACCTTGGCGAGATCAAAGTAGGCTGTGTGAACCACCTTTCCCTCATCTATGGCCTTGGTAACTGTCTCGAAGAAGTCAACCAGGTTTAGTAGGCATGATCTGCCCTTAACAAAGCCGAACTGGGTCACGTCAAGTGTTTGGAGGTTCCCAATGTCTTTGTTAATGAGTTCCATGATGATCCACTCCATAGCCTTGCAGACCAAGCTAGTCAGGCTTATGGGGCGATAGTTAACAGGGTCAGTTGTGGCTCCTCCTTTGTGGAGCGGAATAACCATTGCTGTGTGCCATTCTATGGGCATGTAGCCTGTGGAGAGGCTGAGGTTGAACAGTGTGTTTAGGTGGGGGGTTAGTTCGTTCTGTAGTTCATGCAAGACGCAGCCTGGGACACCATCTGGCCCCATTGATGCTGTGTTTTTGGCTTTTGCAAGAGCTGTTTTCACCTGTGCTTCTGTGATTTCCGGGACACTACACTTTTCCGGTATTGTTGTGGGCCCTTCTGAAGGTGAGAGGGAGGTGAAGTTTGCACTGAATCTATCTGCCAGTATGCTGGCAATATCAGTAGGTTCAGTATATTTTGTGCATATCTGCGAGTTGCCACTTAGATTTTTGACATAGCTAAGGAAGGCTTTGTGGTTATCTTTCGAGTCCTTGGCTATTTTTCTTTCAAAGTTAGCCTTGGATGATTTTATGAGGGACCTTAGTTTCTTACTGATACTGATCAGGGATGTCTTTCCTTTTTGGGATTTGCTTTTTTTCTGAACTAGTTTCCTCCTTTTGTTGTATAACCTGTTTATGGCAGGGGTCCACCAGACTGGTTTCCTTCTCTTAAGGGAGTGAGTCTTGGTTTTGCTAGGGATGACATGATCCATGCATCCTTGTAGGTGCTCATAGAGTGCAATTGTAAAGGGTTCATAGGTTCATAGGTTCATAGGTTGGTACTAGGCTATCAGCCCTAGGGCCTATACAAGCCTAGCCATAACAATTCCCTGGCTATTTCTTCCCACATTATTTACTTTCCTGGACCCCTGTCTAGCAGCGCGACTGACGTGATCCCTGGGGTGAATTTCCTTTCTCCCATCCAATCGTCAAGGTTCCTCTTGAAGAGGTCCAAAGAGGCACTCTGCTTGACATGTATTGGCAATCTATTCCAGAGTCTGGGGAGTCTCTGGGTCAGGAACCTATCCCTCCAGCATGTTTTGTTTATTGTGATGACAAGGTTTAGATCCCTGGAGCATGTTGCTCTGAGAGATTGGGATTTCTTTAAGTGTAGCATGTCCAACAGCTCTGGGTTTGACATGGCCTTATATGTTAAGCAGAGATCGCCTCTGAGTAGACGATATGCGACAGAGTATAGCTGGAGTTTTTTAAGGCGGTCAGCGTAGGGCATCTGCTTTAGGCCTGTGATTCTTTTAGTGAGGTATTTCTGAGGCCTTTCCAGTTGTTGCAGATGTCTTGAGAGGTACATACCAAATGGGGCGTTGTATTCTATAATGGGTCTAATGAGGGATGAGTACAGTGGGACAATGACCTCCTTTTTTCTGGATGAAAAGCCCTTCATGATGAGATGTGCCACATAGAAGGATTTCCTGACTGTTGTGGCGATGTGGTTATCAAAGGTGAGACCACTGTCCACCTGTGTCCCCAAGTCTCTTATCACACTTTCTGTGTTTAGTGTACTGCCACCTATATGGTAATTCATGGATACATGTTTTTCCCAAAGGGGATAACAATACATTTCTTGGCATTGAGCTTGAGCCCATGGCTCTGGCACCAAGCATCTGTTTCTGTAAGGCCCTTTTGTAGAGTATCCACATCATTTGGGGAATCAATAATGGCTCCCAGTTTGCAGTCATCTGCAAACTTTGTTAGCCAGAGTCCCTTAGTGTTGACCTGTACTTCAGAGAAGTAGATGCCAAACAAGAGCGCCCCAGGACTGAACCCTGAGGTACTCCACTTGTCACTTGTCTGGAGCTGGATTTAGAGTCGGCTACTTTTACAGTGTGGGTTCTATCAGTAAGCCATTTAGCAACCCATTGGGTGACATAGGGATTAGTGCCCAACTTAGTAAGTTTATCTATGATTCCAGAGTGGGGGATGGTGTCAAAGGCCTTGGCAAGGTCTAGATAGGCTGTGTGGACCACCTTACGCTTGTCCATGGCTCTGGAGACTGATTCAAAGAAGTCAATCAGGTTCAGGAGACAAGATCGGCCCTTCACAAACCCAAACTGGGTGGGGTCCAGTGTTTGAAGGTTGCCAATGTCTTTGTTTATAAGTTCCATGATAATACGCTCCATGGCCTTGAAGATAAGGCTTGTCAGACTGATGGGATGGTAATTTCCGGGATCCAAGGTGAATCCCCCCTTGTGGACTGGGATAACTGTAGCTCTGCGCCACTCAGTGGGCACGAAACCTGAGGTGAGGCTATGATTAAACATGACACTTAGGTGAGGTGCCAGTTCATATTGTAGTTCATGTAGTACACAGCCCGGGATGTCATCTGGTCCCATGGATGCTGTATTCTTGGCTTTAGAGAGTGCGTTTTGTACCTGTGTGGCCGTTATTACTGGAATTTGGCAATCTTCTGGTATTGAGATGGGCCATTTAGGGGGTGAGAGGGGGGTGAAGTTGGCACTGAATCGATCTGCCAGGATATTGGCAATATCCTTCAGATCAGTATATTTAATGCCATTCTGTTTTAACTCAGAGCAGATCTGAGCATTGCCATTTAGATTCTTGACATAGTTATAGAGTGCTTTGTGGTTGTCTTTGGAATCTTTGGCAATTTTATTTTCGTAACTAGTTTGGAGGATTTTATGAGGCATCTCAGTTTCTTACTGAGGCTAGTAAGGGAGTTTTTTGCATCCTAGTATTTTCCTCTTTTCTGCAAAAGTTTCTTCCTTTTGTTGTAAAGTCTGTTTATGGCAGGGGACCACCAGATTGGCATTCCTTTTTTTGGATGAGAGCATTTTGGTTCTATTTGGGATGGTACGATTCATGCATGAGTGGATGTGCTCATACAGTGCCTTAGTGTAGGATTCAGCAGTTGATCTTTCAGTTCCCGTCTGCATGGGTGTCATGAAGTTTGTCACTTCTGACATGAGTAGCATGAAGTTGGCTTTGGAGAAGTTTTTTATGGTGGTTTTTTTTACTGGGGGGTGGGGGTGGGATGTGGATGTTAAGGGTGATTAGCTTATGGTCAGACCTGACTAACGAGGGGGTGAACATAGGTATGAAGCATTGATTTCCCATGTTGGTAATGACCAGGTCTAGGATATTGGAGCCCCTGGTGGGACTATGGATTATTTAATCCAGGGAGTTGGAATTTATGAATTCCAAGAACCGTTGCACAAAGGTGTTGGGACATGAGTAGTTTTCCCAGTTAATGGCAGGGTAGTTAAAATCACCCAGTATTAGGGTGTTTGGTTCTATCTTAATATTTTCCAGTATGTTTAGAAAGGTGTAGTGAGAATCTTGGGGTATGGTGGGGGATCTGTAGCAAGCTACAATTTGGATTGCAGTCTTACCTAGTGTTAGTTGCACTTGGAGAATTTCAGACACATTGTGTTGGCCAACTAGCCTGGTGGTATGAATATCCTTGGTGAATATTGACACTCCTCCACCTTTAGTGTTTCGGTCCTGGTTTGGTGCCGAAATGTGTGGTAATAGTTGTAGCCTGGTATTGCAGGGGTGCTCTCTGGAGCCTTGAACCACGTCTCAGTTACTGCACAGATATCGATGTTCTCCATTTTTAGGAGTGCCTCGAGAGTGCATTTTGAGGTTTAGACTTCTAGCATTGAGTAGCATTACCTTCAGATTTTGCATGCTTGTACCTGTTACAGTGGTGGTTTTGTCCTTTGAACTTTGCCTAAAAAAGGCACTATAGGGGTGGCAAGAGCCTTAGCCAGTAACCTGAATCCCAGGGGCAACAGGTGCAGACCATCTCTGGCAAAGCATCATGGTCTGTCAATCATGTCATCCCAGGCAGACAGATACTGGATCCCCTTTGAATGACACCATAAGCTTAGCCAATTGTTGAAGTTAATTATTTTATCCTTATATTGTGGTATCATTCTGGGCGAAGGCAGGATGCTACTCAGGACTAGGGTCATACCTGCCTGGGCCACATGATCCGAGAGCTCTTCCATGTCTCTTTTCATGTAGTCCAGGGAGGTACGTCTCAAGTCATTCACTCCAACATGGACAATGACAGAGTCATATTTGTACTTGTTGTGGAGTGACTTGAGTGCATGCGTTATGTGGCGGATCCTGGCACCCGACAGGCAGCTGACTGTAATTTTCTCCTTATTCAACCTGGTGAGAGGGACATCAGTGTGCGGACTATAGAGTCACCTATGACTAAAGTGTTAGGTACATTGTCTTGCCTTAGGGGCTGTTGCTGGGTGGCACACTGGTGTTGTGAACTATGTGACACATTGGTTGTGATTGGTGTTTGTTTGCGTTTCAGCTTCAGAGGTCTTTGTTGCTTGGGCAGGTTACAGTTAAGGGCCTCTGCATATGTGGATTTAGTGTTGCTATATGTGGGTGTTGGTGGTGCGGGTTTAGAAGGGCTATGTGTTGCTTGAGGTGTAGTGTGGGTGTTAACCTTCTCCTCTTGACTGTTTAGCACAATCTTGGGTGGAGAGAGCTTTGCTTCCATTTTGGCTATGTAAGTGTATCTCTCACAGGTTGTAGTGTTGGGTGGTAGGAGGAGAGAGTTGTCTGTGTACATGAGGCAATTGCTGCATTGCCCCAGTATGCCCAGATTCACCAGGTGGACAGGAGAAATCACCGGAAGCTGACCCTTGGACATGCCTGGTTTGGGGCTTTTTTTTATTCTTTGTAAAGTATAGGAGCTGTTTCCTTAGCAAGGTACTTTGCAATTATAGGCTGTTTAGTGCCTACTATTAATTTCTCCTTGTTAACAAGGAGAGTTCAGTGTTTGTATGAGTTTAAGGCTTCCTAGTGCTTTCCAGCAGGTATTAGAGAAAGTGCTAGTTACAGGGATGCTTAAAGGTAAGATTGAAAAGAATGCACTCTGCAGTGTGCACTAGAGAAGTTAGATGTGAAAGTACATAACTTGAGTTTTACCTGTTTAAAAAGTTAAGGTTTAGTGGAGAGTTACTATTTTTAAAACAGCAAGATGGATTGAAAGGGGTGGTCACTTTTGTATTTTGGTACTATGAAATACTGTAGGATGGCCAATAAATTTAAATAATTGAAGGGGTGGGATTTCAAAAAATGATGATTTTGTGATTACTCACATAAGCCAGTGAAAGTAGAGAGAAATGAGATATATGGTCAGATTAATATAAGAGGTGGGCAACTAGAAAGACAGTGGTATTTAACAAGACAACTTAAATGCGTGGGAGGGTGGGAAAAAATTCTGCCTGACTCAGAACAGAGAGAGCTGTGGTCTCTTTTGAAGTTTTAATATGCTGTTAAAACAGAATGCAAGCAAAACACAAGGTAAAGAAAACAAACTACAATATTCAAAATATAGAAAGGCAATACAGTAATACAAAAAATAAAAGCAAACTAACCTTTCCTTCACAGCAAAGTGTAGCAGAGTCTGGATGAGCCTTTCTGGTAAAGATTCTGCATCTTGGGCAGTGTTATCCTTTATCGTTGGGGCTGTGAAACTTACCACCTCTGAATTAAGTAAGGTGAAGTTTGCTTTAGAAGTTTTTCTATGTGGTTTCCTTGGTTGGGGGTGGTGGTGGGGTGTGGACATCCAGGGTGATTAGTTTATGGTCTGATCTAACCAGTGACGGGTTGACCTCCGGTATGGAGCACCTGTCGCCCATATTGGTGATGACCAGGTCCAATATGTTGTGGCCTCTGGTAGGGGAGTTTACCAGCTGATCCAGGGCATTTGAGTTGATAAATTCCAGGAAGCGCTGAGCCTGGGAGTTTGTACTCAAGCAGTTTTCCCAGTTAATGGTAGGGTAATTGAAATCTCCCAAGATCAGGGTGTTTGGTAGGACCTTCATGTTTTCCAGTGTCTCCAGGAAGGCGGAGTGTTGGTCCTGGGTCATGGAGGGTGATCTGTAGCAGACCACAATTTGCATTGCAGATTTGCCTGATGTTAGTTGCACATGGATGATCTCGGAGGTATCATGCTGCACCACTAACCTGGAGGTGTGGGTATCCTTGATGAATATGGATACACCCCCTCCTTTTGTGTTTCAGTCCGTGTTCTGTGGCCAAAATGTGTGGTATGAGTTGTAGCCTAGTAGTGCTGGAGTGCTCTCTGGAGCCTTGAACCAGGTTTCAGTTACTGCACAGATGTCGCCATTCTCCATACTTAGGACTGCTTCGAGTGCATGCATTTTGAGATTTAAACTCCTGGAGTTAAGTAGCATAACCCTCAGTTTTCTACTTGTGCTGTTTACGGAGGTGGGTTTGAATTTTGAGCCTTGTCTAAAAAAAGGCACTATGGGGGCAGCAAGAACCTTGGCCAGTATTTGAAAGCCAAGGGGTGATAGGTGCAAGCCGTCTCTTGTGAAGCAATGCGGCTTGTTGAGCATGTCATCCCAGGCTGACAGACACTGGATCTCCTTTGAATGACACCAGAAGCTTAGCCAATTGTTGAAATTGATATTTTATTCTTTATACTGAGGTATCATTCTTGGTGAGGGCAGGATGCTACTCAGGGTCAGGGTCATACCTGCCTGGGCTACATGATCAGAGAGCTCTTCCATGTCTCTTTTCATGTGGTCCAGGGAGGTACGGCTCAGGTCGTTCACACCAACATGAACAATGACAGAGTCATATTTGTACTTGTTCTGGAGTGACCTGAGTGCTTGTTATGTGGCAGATTCTGGCTCCAAACATGCAGCTAACAGTAATAGTGGTGATAGGAGAGGGATTAGCCATGTTTTCTGATTGTGTGTATATGGTTTTGTATATTCTTGCTGTAGGTTTATTTATAAAATTTATTTAAGCAATTTACCTATGTTTTGTTATCTGTTCTTTTGTGATAGAATGATTTATATTGAACAGAATAATGTACAATGTTGCAAATCAGTCTAGTATAGGAACGCTTCAGCTTGTGTTATAAAGCTCCCAACAACGAATTCAGCAAAAAGTAAAGAATCCAAGGAATCAAATGGATAAAGCAGGAACGTTCTTTTATTATTTATAATAAAAGAATAATAAAATAATATAATAATAATAATAAAAGAACGTTCCTGCTTTATCCATTTGATTCGTTGGATTCTTTACTTTTTGCTGAATTCATTGTTGGGAGCTTTATAACACAAGCTGAAGCGTTCCTATACTAGACTGATTTGCTGTTTTTTTATATAATTATTAGGAACGCTGCATCTCCTGTGGAACACTTTTGTTGTTTTAATGTACAATGTTGTTTATTTGCTCAGTTTAAAATATTTTTAGATTTTATTGTGACTGAAAGACAATTGCTAAGTAAAACTAGCAAACAAAAATCTCAAGTCTCTAACTCCAGCACTGTATTCTTAATCAGGCTTGCATTTCCAGCTGTACTTGCTGCTTTGTTCTATTCAAGCCAACAGTGTTTGAAAGACAAACCACACATGCAGCACTTCTGCTGTGCTGTATCTTAATCATGGTACTAAATTTGCAGTATTTATTGTTGCCATTAAGCACATTAAAATTGAGAAAATGGCTTTAACTAAACAAGAAATGCAAAAGCTGCTTCTCTTCTTAATCTGAAATGATTTACTCATATTTAATTTTTCTTTCAACTCTTAGCTCTAGGCAATTTGTGTCCAGCATTCTGACAGACAGGAATGTGACATCTAATTAAATGACTGCCAGTAGGCATAACGAGTTAACTCAGTACTGATAAGTGAACGAGTCCAGATGAGAAAATCTGAATATCAATAGCACTGCACTTCACAAACATGTTTACAGTTCTGTAGGCAACACAACCTTAGGAATGTTTACAAGGGGAATAATGTTTGGTGTAATTTCAAGAACTGAAAAATACAAGCAGTAATGCACCCTCTTTGAAGACTGGTAGAGATTGGCGAAGGCTGCCAGCCTAGCCAGATAGAATTTTATACATAATTCTATTATTTGTAAATACAAATGTGAATCACAGGCTTGTTGCCTTAAATGAAAAAATGCTGTTACAAAAATTTGGCAACAGTGCTCTTTACTGACCCAGTAAAAGCATGTTGTGACCCTTTGATCTAAAGTCGGCTCCGGCCGAGCTAGATGAAGGCTTCCTGCCTATTGTTTTAAGGTTAAAGCTAATGACCAGAATTTACATGTGGAATGTCCTTTATTGCTCTCAGTGTAAAATAATGTAAATGCAGTTTCTGTAAGCCGGGGAACACCAGGAAAGTCTGAAATTATCTAATGTTTTATCAGAACTGCAGTTTCAATTTAAACAGAGAGAGCCAGAAGGCATTAAGCATTTTTGTCTGAACATCCAACTCCCATCACTGCCTGTTATCTTAAGTAAGTTATCATAGACTTGTGTTTCCTTTTAGATATATCTAGAATTAGAAAGTTTATCCATGGTAGTGGTGCTGCGGTAGCGTTGTTGCCTCACAGCAAGATGTTGCCGTGCTCGATTCTCAGCTAGAGCATCTTCTGTGTAGAGGCAAGCGTGAATGGGTGTGCCTTCGTTGAAGGTTGTGCATCAGGGCTGGTAACTCGGCATGTAAAAATCCACTACCAAACATTAGCGGACCGGAGTTCTGCTGTGGCGACCCCTAACCGGGATAAGCCGAAAGACACAACAACAACAAGACTAAGTGTTTTTCTGTGATGTCAGAACTCTACTACTGAATTATTTTAAGCATTTCTATATGATCTCTGAACTCTTGACTAGCACTGACTGTATAGTAGAAAGTATTGTCTTGTGGTTTTAATTATTTATTATTAAATATTTTAAAACCTTTTAACTGTGGCTGGTTTGTGTAGAGATAATTTAAGCTCTTTTGAGTACTTGCATGCCTTTGGTAAAACTGTACAAAGCCACGCTAATAGCTTTAGCCCTGGGCTATACTACCAATTGGATGATAATATTGCACAGTAATAATTGGACTCCCTTTTAAGGGCCTTTGAGTAACTGATAAATATTAGTGGGTGGTGGCAGCTGGTAGTACCATATAGTCTGGAAGAAAGGAGCACAGCTGGAGAAACTGTGCCAGCCTTCCCCAGGAGTGTCTGTGTGGTTGTATAAACTTATCTCAAAGTGCATTTATGTGTGTGTCAGCTACTTGGGCAGCGACACGAAGCACTGGTTGGACTGAGAGGGTGCTAGAGGTTTTTGCTTGCCCACTAGGCTGAGATCTGGACCCTATAGCTGTGCCAGTGGGGAGTCTTACTGGGGACCTGGAGAACAAGGGAGCAACCAGCCCTGGACTGACTGTGATCTCTGTGTGCTCTTAAGGGAAATTGCACTTTGCTGTGTGTATTTGTTATCCTTTCCTCCTATATAAGATGCCCTCCCTGGTGTTAGTGGTGAGGACTGAGGCTCCATGATTGCTGGGCCAGGGCACGGGCATCACATATTAATTGGTGGCAGTGGTTAGGATATCCACATCACATACTAATTGGTGGCAGTGGTTGGGATATCCACCACACATATTAATTGTTTGGCAGTGGTGGGGTATCTACATCATGTATTAATTAGTTGGCAAATACTAATTGGCTTGTAGTGGTGTGGGCAGTGTGAATCCTGTAGCTTGTGTACAGTGAACTTTGAAGGTGTTTTATACTCTAAAACAGCCACACAGTGAATACTCAGAGTTCATATCACAATTGTTTTATTTCTTTTATTAGCTTAGTTAGTCAGGGTAAGCAGGCAGAATGTCAGCAGAAGAGTATGGAAAGCTGACAAGGAGCCAGCTGGCGGAGATGTGCCAGGTGAGGGGATTGGTGCATGGAAACTTGACTAAGGCAAACCCGATTGCAGCCTTGGTTACAGCTGCATCAGAAAACAGCAACCAGGAGGACAATCAGACTGGCAGTGGAAACATAATTTCCTCAGAGAATGGACAGCTCAACCTTTCTGCAGTGGAATAAAAAATCCAGCTGGAGCTAAAGAGACTTGAGTTGGAGGCCAGGCGTGTGAAATTAGAAGCAAATGAGAGACTGCAATGTTTGCAGGCTAAGGAAAATGATAAACTGTCTGCAAGCTGAGTAACAAGAATGACAGAGGCAGCATGAGAAGGAGATGCTGACTCTTCAACAGAGTCATGGAGGTAAAGAGGAAGGGAGTAACTGGACCCCAGAAGCACAAAAGGTCAGTAAATTTCTTCCACAGTTTAAAGAGGGGGATAATTTTGATAGTTTCATATGTTTGAGAGGGTATGTAAACAGTATGAAGTTGACCAAAGGCTCTGGGTAGAGTTTCTGACCCCCTTACTCCATGGTAAAGCTGTAACTGTTGTATCTACAATGCCTGACATTGCATGTTTTAATTATACTGCTGTAAAAAATTGTCTTTTAGAACTGTTTTATCTAACACCTGAAACATATAGGAAAATGTTTTGTGAGCATATACGCAAGGCAGATGAAAGTGTGTGTGAATATGTTGCTGAATTGAGCACTTATTTCCATAGGTGGGTGAGTGGATGTCAGGTCACCACTTTTGAAGGGCTAGCAGACCTTTTGGTGAGGGAACAAGCCCTTAGCACTTTGCCTGAGGACATGAGGATCTGGTTAGCTGATAGACAATATGCTACTTCAGATGAGTTGGGGAAGAAGGGAGACCCTATACCTGGCAAGCAGGGCAGCCCTGCACAGGAAGGGGACCCCCAGTACTGCTCATGGGTCTAAAGGAATGCATGGTGTGCAGCACAGACAGCCACAACAGAATCTGCCAGTAGCATGGGATGCCACTAGTCCAGGTACATGTCCAGGAGCTAGGGTTAAATGTTTGAATGCAACCAGTGTGGCCATGTGGCATACGGGTGTCCATGGAGGCAAGGTGGGGAACCAAAGGGAGCCAGTAAGTGAGAAAGACAAAATACCAATAGTAGGTTGTCTTGAGACAACAAGGGTACTGAACTACCATCCTGCAGATGTCCTGATAGGGAAGGATTTGGATGAGGCAGTACCATGTGCTTATGCAGTTACACATGATCAGGCTAGGAGACAGGCCTGTGGGTCTAGTAGCTTGTGGGAGACCCAGACAGGCTGCATACTTGCAGCCAGGACTGGTAAGGTGGTTACTTCAGGGAGTGAGCTACTGTAACAGTGAGAGTGAAGGTGAGCCACAGCTGCTTGTGGGTACTGATGGTCCCTTAGACAGAGTGACTGCAAAGGTAGAGGTGAGTAGTAGCACTCAGGCTGATAGTGAGGCACCACTGTCAGAGAATGCCAGACTTCCTGTGGAAGGGGAGCTAGGAAGGGTTACAAGGAGAGAGTTGAGACAGGCTCAGCTCTCAGACCCTACATTGCAAGGCCTGAAGCAGGTAGCTAGGGAGGCACCTGATTCTCAAGGAAAGGGGGAATCTGTATACTGGGACAAAGAGTTACTATACACAGAGTGAACCGCTGAGGGAGGGCTAGAAGGTGAGAGAGTACAGCAGTTGGTAGTGCCTAGAACCTACTGTCTGGTGCTTCTAGCCATAGTCCATGATATTCCCTTTGCAAGTCATATGGGCATAAAACATACAAAGAGGCATATTATGCAGAACTTCTATTGACCTGGAATTTCCAGAGATGTAACAGGGTACTTCAGGACCTGTGAGCAGTGCCAAAAGGTAGGCAAGGCAGGAGACAAGGTGAGAGCTCCTTTGATGCCTTTGCCTGTGAAAATTAAGCCATTTCAGAGGGAAGCTATGGATATTGTGGGTCCTCTGAGTACCCCAAGTTCCACAGGGAAAACGTATATCCTAGTGGTAGTGGATTTTGCTATAATATACCCTGAGGCAGTGGCTTTGTCCTCCATTGAGGCAAATGCTTTGTTAGAGATTTTCAGCAGGGTAGGTTTCCCAAAAGAAATACTGACTGACAGAGGTGCCAATTTCATGTCATGTCATTTCAGCACATGGAAGACCACCCCCTACCATCCCCAGACTAATGGGCTTGTTGAGTGGTTAAACTCTACAATCAAGTCCATGCTATGGGCATTTGCAGATCAGTTTAAGAGGGGGTGGGACAAATATTTGCCTCATCTGTTGTTTGCTTACAGAGAATTTCCCCAGAAATCCACAGGTTTTTCACCCTTTGAGATACTCTATGGGCATAGGTTGAGGGGACCTCTAGATTTAATTCAAGATGAGTGGGAAGGTGAGTTCAAGTCTCACAAGGAGTCTGTTGTGGCATACGTCCTAAACCTCAGGACAAGGCTCATGGAACTCATGGGCTTGGCCTAGGGGAACATGGCAGAAACCCAACAACAGAAAAAGGTGTGGTATGACAGGAATGCTCGAGCTAGAGAGTATGCTGTGGGGCAGCAGGTAATTGTTCTCATTCCTGTCAGACACAACAAGCTGCAAGCAGCTTGAGAGGGACCCTACAAGGTGGTAAGAAAGGTAAGTGATGTTAATTACATGGTGGAACTGCTAGGCAGAAGGCCAGGGCACAAATTGTACCATGTTAACATGATGAAACCTTACCATGATAGGGAGGCCCTTGTGCTGAGCATTTGCAATGGATTGCAGGAGGAGTCTGAGGGAGATCAGGGGACTGATCTCCTCAGTGAGGCTCGGGCTGACACCTCAGTGGAAGGGGTAGCAATGTCCCAGCAGCTATCTCCTACCCAGGTTTGAGAAATCTGAGCAGTGTTGCAGGAATTTGGGGACATGTTCACTGGAAAACCCGGGTGCACCCAACTGGTGCAGCACTAGGTGGATACAGGACCACAAAGGCCTATTAGGCAGGCTTCTTGAAGGGTGCCTGAGAGAGTCAGACAGACTCTGAGGGAGGAGGTACATGAGATGTTGGAACTAGGGGTGATTCAAGAGGTCAACAGTCCCTGGGCCTCCCCAGTGGTGCTGGTGCCAAAGAAGGATGGCAGCACCAGGTTCTGTGTGGACTACAGGAAATTAAATAGTCAGACAGAGTTGGATGCTTATCCCATGCCTAGGATAGATGAGGCCCTAGTGCAGCTGGTTGGGGCTAAGTATCTTACAACCATTGATCTCACCAAGGGTTACTGGCAGGTTCCCTTGACTCCCAGTACTAGAGAGAAGTCAGCCTTTGTGACTCCATTTGGCTTGTATGAGTTCACAAAGATGCCCTTTGGGATGAAGAATGCCCCAGTGACTTTCCAGAAGCTAGAAGATAATATCCTAGCAGGAGCAGGAGGGTTTGCCCTTGCTCACCTAGATGATATTGCCATCTACAGCCATTGCTGGCCAGAGCACCTTCAACATGTCAGGGAGGTGCTGGACAGACTACAGAGGGCAGGGTTGACCATTAATCTGAGCAAATGTCAGGTGGGTATGGCAGAGGTCTCCTACATAGAACATAGAGTGGAGAGTGGTAAGATAAGGCCAGAACCTGCCAAAGTGGAAGCTATTCAGGCATGGCCTGCACCTGTTACTAAAAAGCAGGTGAGGGCATTTTTAGGGACAACAGGGTACTACAGAAAGTTCATCTCCAGTTATAGTACCATAGGTGCTCCCCTCACAGACCTGACAAGGAAGAACAGGCCAGATAAGGTAGTGTGGACCCCAGCATGTGAGCAGGCATTCCAGAAGCTTGTCTATGGTTTGCTGAGTCATGGGTTTGAGCCTTGCAGAGGCTGTTTATTTTATCTAGCTTTGTTTGTATAACTTGAGCACTGATCCAGGCCATCTGTTTTTGGAGAAGGTTCCCCTGCACCCTAGTAACCAGGGGTGTGCATTTAGAACTTGACTGATTGAAGACTTTTGGAACAGGGCTCAGTTTTGAGCTTTTTTCTGGTTAATTAGGTAACCTGTTTAAAACAGTTTGTTTGTTTTCTATTATATATATATATATATATATATATATATATATATATATATATATAATTGCACTTTATTCATTTTCTTCCTACTTTATTACTGGGGGCATTGACTACAACTCTGATCTGTGATATATAACAATAAGTATCCTTTTCTGTGCTGATAAACTGTTTTTTTAGTGTATCTGCTTTATTTTCTGAAAAAAAAAATATATATATATATATGTGTGTGTGTGTGTGTGTGTGTGTGTGTGTGTGTGTATATATATATATATATATATATATATATGGGTCTACTACTAATTACCGACACGACGATTCCCCGACGGAAAACTCCCCGACGCCAGATGACCGACATCACACAAACCCGACAACGCAAAACACCGAACACCATTACACCGAACACCATTACACCGACACACGGAACGTAAACAACACGCGACACTACATAGCATACACACTAGCCCTGACCCAAACCCTAACCCTAAGGTCCGACACTATCGCACACTTCACCTACCTGCACCCTAACCCTAACTCACTTAACCCACCCCTAGCCCAAGCTCCGACACTAACGCACACATCACCTACCTGCACCCTAACCCTAACTCACTTAACCCACCCCTAGCCCAAGCTCCGACACTAACGCACACTTCACCTACCTGCACCCTAACCCTAACTCACTTAACCCACCCCTAGCCCAAGCTCCGACACTAACGCACACATCACCTACCTGCACCCTAACCCTAACTCACTTAACCCGTCCCTAAACTACAGTCCCTCACTAGCACACACTTACCTTACCCAACCATACCTCCGACAACACACACTCACCTTTCCCACAGCCTAACCCGACATCCCACAATCTCGAGCACTTACCTGACCGCTCCTAACTCCGTCACCATCGCACACTTACCACGTCGCGATCGCACATTCCCTTGTCGGTCTTTCCACTGTCGGCAAATCACCCTGTCGGTACACTTACCTGTCGGTCATCTGGCGTCGGTGAGTTTTCCGTCGGGGAATCGTCGTTTCGGGCATTAGTAGTAGACCCATATATATATATATATATATATATATATATATAAATATACTTGTTTCCTGACTTTCTAAGCTAGTATAGTCCAGTTTTCAAGTTAGTTCTGAATTCAGGGCTGTGTTACAAATCTCTGTGTTTGCCCATACCTTGCTTGGATAGAAGGAAGTTTCACTGTTCACCTGTGAGAGAGGGGAGCTTTGAGCAGCCTATCTGTCCCTGGAGGAGTGGTTTCAGCCCAGAAAATAGTAGTTTATTGGCCATTTTGGGCTAATTTCTATCTCTTTCATTTCCCTGCTATAAATACCATATTTGCCTAGTTTTGCGCACTGGGCAGCACCAGTTAGCTAGGATAAAACTATTCCTGGCTGCACAAAGTCTCCTCTTCAATTTTCCCTTGGAACTAGACAAACTTTTGATTTCAGCACTCAAGCCATTCATTTCTCAGCCCGGCACTTGCTCAAAACTTATAGCAAGCACTTTATAAACCCTAGCACTAGACCCTCCTGTACTGTATAGAAGGACAAGGCTCTCTATTCGACCTTACCAGCCATCCAGTAAAACAGTTCACTGTACCTATCCAGGCATGTTCAAAGGGCAGTTTCAGGTGTACTCTCCAGTCCAACTGGTGAATCTGGGTATTTTGAGGCAATGTTACAACTGCCTCATGTACACAGATAACCCCCTCCTCCTACCACCAAACACTAATACATGCGAGAGATGCAGTTATACAGCCAAACTGGAGGCTAAGCTCTCTCAACCCAAGACTGGATCAGACAGTCAAGAGGAGAAGGGAAATACTTGCATCACACCACCAGTCTTACATAGACCCATTAAACCAGCACCGGCAAAAACACACATAAATACATGGAAACATACTCCAAGGCTCTAAATATAAATCTGCAAAACCAACAGAGACCTCCAAAGCAAACATCCAAGCTACCCCCACCCCCAACACAAACTATGAAACACATACTTCACAAAACTAGTGTGCCTTAAGGCAAAATAACATAACCAACATACTAGTAATAGGTGACTCTATAGTCAGGGACACTGACGTCCCACTCACTAGGCTGAATAAGGAGAAGGTTACTGTTAGCTGCCTGTCAGGTGCCAGGATCTGCCACATAACACAAGCACTCAGATCACTCCAGAACAAGTACAAATATGACTCTGTCATTGTCCATGTTGGTGTGAATGACCTGAGCCTTACCTCCCTGGACTACATGAAAAGAGACATGGAAGAGCTCTCTGATCACGTAGCCCAGGCTGGTATGACCCTGACCCTGAGTAGCAATCCTGCCCTCATCAAGCATGATACCACGGTATAAAGAAAAAATTCTCGATTTCAGCAATTGGCTAAGTTTCTGGTGTCATTCAAAGGGGATCCAGTGTCTGTCTGCCTGGGATGACATGCTCGACAAACCATGCTGCTTCACTAGAGATGGCTTGCACCTGTCACCCTTAGGCTTTTGAATACTTGCCAAGGCTCTTGCCACCCCCATAGTGCCTTTTTTAGGCAAGGCTCAAAAGACAAACCCACCACCGTAAATAGCACAAGTAACAAAAAACTGAGGGTAATGCTATTCAATGCCAGAAGTCTAAACCTCAAAATGCACGCACTCGAGGCACTCCTCAGTATGGAGAAAATCGATATATGTGCAGAAACAGAAACCTGGTTTAAGGCACCGGAGAGCACCCCAGCACTACCAGGCTACAACTCATACCATACATTTCGGCCACAGAACCCAAACTGAAATACAAAAGGCGGGGGCGTATCCATATTCATCAAGGATACCCAGACCTCCAGGTTAGTGGCACAGCACAGTGCTTCAGAGATCATCCACGTGCAACTAACAATGGGCAAAACTGTGATTCAAATTATAGCTTGCTACAGATCACCCACCATGTCTCAGGACCCCCATTTTGCATTTCTGGAAACACTGGGAAACATGAAGGTCATACCAAACACCCTAATATTGGGTGATTTCAATTACCGAAACATTAACTGGGAGAACTACTCAAGTACTAACTCCCTTGCCCAACTTTTCCTAGAATTTATAAACTCAAATGCCCTGGCTCAACTGGTCAACATTCCCACCAGAGGTGACAACATATTGGACCTGGTCATCACCAATATGGGCGACTGGTATTCCACACCAGATGTCAACCCCTCGCTGGTTAGATCTGACCATAAACAAATCACTTTAGATATCCATATTCCGCCCCCACCCCCCAGACAAGAAAGCCACCATGAAAAACTTTTCATAAGCAAACTTCACATTACTTAAGACTGAAGAGGAAAGTTTCAAAGCCCCCATGCTGAAGGATAACACTGTCCAAGCTGCAAAATCCTTTACTAATGCATTCTATGGGCAGCTACAAGAATGCATGGATCATGCCATTCCAAGCAACACCAAGACTCACTCCTCCAAGGAAAGGAAATCAGTCTGGTGGACTCCTGCCATAAACAAGCTATACAACAGAATGAGGAAACTAGTACAGAAAAGAGTAAAATCCCAAGAAGGAAAGACATCCCTGATCAGTATCAGCAAGAAACTACGATCCCTCATAAAATCATCCAAGGCGAGCTTTGAAACAAAAATTGCCAAGAACTCCAGAGATAACCACAAGGCATTATTTAGCTATGTCAAGAATCTAAGTGGCAATGCTCAGATCTGAGTTAGTGCAGAATGGCACAAAATACACTGAACCGACCCATATCGCCAACATCCTGGCAGACAGGGTCAGTGCAAACTTCACCCCCCTCTCACCCCCAAAAGGGCCCATAACCATACCAGAAGAATGTAGAGTCCCTGAAATCACAGACACTCATGTTAAAATAGCCCTCTCCAAAGCCAAAAACACAGCATCAATGGGACTGGATGGTGTCCCAGGCTGCGTCCTACATGAGCTCAAAGATGAACTAACCCCTCACCTAAACACACTGTTCAAACTCGGTCTCTCCACAGGCTACATACCCATAGAGTGGAGCACAGCAATGATTATTCCACTCCACAAAGGTGGAGCCACAACAGACCCCAGGAACTATCACCCTATAAGCCTGACTAACTTGGTCTGCAAGGCTATGGAGTGCATCATCATGGAACTCATTAACAGAGACATTGGAAACCTCCAAACACTGGACCCTACCGAGTTTGGCTTTGTTAAGGGCAGATCATGCCTTCCAAACCTGGTGGACTTCTTTGAGACAGTTACCAAGGCTACAGACAAAGGAAAGGTGGTACACACAGCCTACCTAGAACTCGCTAAAGTCTTCAACTTCATTCCCTATTCTGGTATTATAGACAAGCTCACCAGCCTGAGCATAACCCCCTACTTCACAAGATGGGTTGCCAACTGGCTCACAGACAGAACCCACATGGTGAGAGTTGCGGGAGCTAGGTCCGACTCTAAACCGGTTACAAGTGGTGTTCTCCGGGGATCAGTCCTAGGACCCCTCCTGTTCGGCATATACTTCTCAGAGGTACAGGCAAGCACAGGATGGCTATGGCTGACCAAGTTTGCAGATGGCTGCAAACTAGGGGCTATAATTGACTATCTGGCTGACACAGGCATCCTCCAAAAGGGTCTCACTGAGATGGATACCTGGTGTCAAAATTATGGCCTCAAGCTAAAGTGCATAGTCATCCTCTTTGGAAAAAACAAAGTACCCACAAACTACCACATAGGTGGTAGTCCCCTAAATACGGCAGATGTAATAAGGGATCTGGGGACCCAAGTAGACAGTAATCTCACCTTTGATAATCACATTGCCAAAGTGGTTAAAAAATCCTTCTACATTGCCCACCTAATCACAAAAGGGTTCACATCCAGATCAAAGAGGTCATTGTGCCCCTCTACTCATCACTCATCAGACCCATCGTAGAGTACAACACCCCATTTGGGATGTATCTTACAAGACACCTGCAACAGCTGGAAAGACCACAGAAGTACCTCACCAAGAGGATCAATGGCCTCAAACAGATGCCCTATGCAGCTCGACTGAAGAAACCCCAATTGTACTCAGTTGCATACCGCCTACTCAGAGGTGATCTCTGCCTGACATACAAGGCCATGTCCAACCCAGAATTGATGGACATGATCCACATAAAGAAAACCTTATCCCCTCGAGCCACACGCTCTAGGGATCTAAACCTCACCACAACAATAAATAGGACGTGCTGGTGGGATAGATTCCTGTCCCAGAGACTTCCCATGCTTTGGAACTAGATCCCAATCTACATTAGGCAGAGCTCCTCACTAACACTCTTTAAAAGAAATGCCACAAAGTAAGTAGAATAAACTGGTAACAAAACACAGTTCACCTGCTGAGAAGTCCAATCCTTTAATGTAAAATACAATTCATATGAGCGCTTTCGTCTGCATAAAACAAACTTCATCAGATAAAGTCCCACTATAACTGACATAATTTATAAAAAATGCTTAACCAATGAAATCTTCACATTAATAAAACAATTAATCAATAAAATTCTAAAGATACTGAACATTCAAAATTTAAAGAAACAAAAACATGTTGGTAGTTGTTTGTATGTATACACACACTTCTAACAGATTAAAAAATGATGCATAATAAAAAATTTTTTGTTAAAAATATAAATAAACAAAAAAATAAAAAAATATAATAATCTACAACATTATTTCATAGGTAGGTTGGTGTAAAATGTATGTTTACATCTGATGTGTTGAAAATATATTTATGCCATCTTCAAAGTATATTTGCCTTTCCTGTTGAGATGGTTTTGATGTTTATATACTCATTTAAACCTGGAGAAATATTAGATTTTAATCTTAACTGCCATCTAACTTCCTTCTGCAGTAAAATATTTTTGTTATCTCCTCCTCTGATTTCCAAATTGACCGTATCTATGATACCAAATTTAAAAGAAGGGACGGGTTGGCACATGGTGGTGTGTTTGTATAAAGCACTGGTCTCTTTTTTATTTTTTATGTCATTCTTATGTTCGTAAATCCTTTCTTTTAAATGACGTTCAGTTTTGCCCACGTAATAACATGGGCAATAACAACAGGTTGCCAAATACACCACCATGGAAGAATAACAGTTACCCCTACAGAATTTAACCTCCGTATTCAACCCATTTTTTAAAACAATACTATTGGAGGTGTTGATAGAGGAACATTGGGTACATCTACCACAGGGGTGGGTACCCCTAGAGTTCTTGTAAGAATAATCTCTTCCTTCCAAGGTTCTTTTATAATTATTGCCCACCCGATGAATAAATGCAGGTTGGTTCCCTATAACTTCAATAATTTTAGGGTTAGTTTTTAAAATAGACCAATTATCTTGTAAGATTTTTTTAAAAATAGGAGAAAAGTTGTTATGTTGAATAGAACAAGAACTTGAAAATTCATGGGATCTATCTTCTGATGTTTCTATATTCTCAATGGGGTGCCCAAGTAAAGGTTTGAAACGGGTTCTTTAAAAGAAACCTTGATGAGTGGATGGGAAACAGAAGGTTTACCTCAAGGATCCCTTCAGTGGCTCTGCTGGACAGAGGCACAGGGAACTAATCTAAGGGGGAAGCGAAAGCCAACACATTCTGGCTAGGCTTATAAATGCCTTTGGGCAGATAGCCTAGTACCCACCTATAAAGAAGCTTTGGGAGGACCCCCTGTGTTAGCCAGTCCAGATTACAGCAAAGAATTTGTTGTGCAGGTGGATGCTTCAAACCATGGGGTGGGGGCTGTACTTAGCCAGATTTCTTCAGAGGGGGAAGAGCACCCAATGGCTTATCTCAGTTGTAGGCTCCAACCCAGGGAGGAATGCTATGCAGCTGTAGAAAAGGAATGTCTAGCCATAGTGTGACCATTGCAGAAACTTCAGCCTTATCTGTATGGAAGGAAATTCACTTTTATAACATATCACAACCCCCTAATATGGTTAAACAGAGCCAGCCAGCAAAATGCCAAGTTGCTAAGATGGAGCCTAGGGTTGCAAGCATATGATATGTCAATGCAGCACCACACTGGGAGTAGCAAGGCCAATGCAGATGGGACCTCAAGACAGGGAATGAGGTAGGTACACTCAGATAGACCTAACCCTCTCAAGCAGCGTTTCTCAAGGGTCACTTGAAAAACTAGGTTGAGTTCTCCGACGGGAGAAATCTGAAGACTGGTAGAGATGGGTGAAGGCTGTCAGCCTAGCCAGATAGAATTTTATACATAATTCTATCATTTGTAGATATGAATGTGAATCACAGGCTTGTTGTCTTAAATGAAAAAAATGCTGTTACAAAAATTGGGCAACAGTTCTCTCTACTGACCCAGTAAAAGCATGTTGTGACCCTTTGATCTAAAGTCAGCTCTGGCCGGGCTAGATGAAGGCTTCCTGCCTATTGTTTTAAGGCTAAAGTTAATAACCAGAATTTACACATGGAATGTCCTTTATTAAGTGTAAAATAATGTAAATGCAGTCTTGATGAGCCTGGGAACACCAGGAAAGTGTGAAATTATGTAATATTTTATCAGAACTACAGTTTAAATTTAAACAGAGAGAACCAGAAGACATTAAGCATTTTGTCTGAACATCCAACTCACAGAACTGCCTGTTGTCTTCAGTAAGTTATCTTAAACTTGTGTTTTCTTTTAGAGATAGCTAGAGTTAAAAAGTTTAGACTAAGTGTTTTTCTGTAATGTCAGAACTGTACGACTGAATTATTTTAAGTATTTCTGTGTGACCTCTGAACTCTTGACTAGCACTGGCTGTATAATAGAAATTATTGTCTTGTGGTTTTAATTATTTATTATTAAATATTTTAAAACCTTTTAACTGTGGCTGGTTTGTGTAGAGATAATTTAAGCTCTTTAGAGTACTTGCATGCCTTTGGTAAAACTGTACAAAGCCACTCTAACAGCTTTAGCCTTGGGCTATACTACCAATTGGATAATAATATTGCACAGTAATAATTGGACACCCTTTTAAGGGCCTTTGAGTAGCTGATAACTATTAGTGGGTGGTGGCAGCTGGTACTACTGTATAGTCTGGGAGAAAGGGGCACAGTTGGAGAAACTGTGCCAACTATCTCCAGGAGTGTCTGTGTGGTTGTATAAACTTATCTCAAAATGCATGTGTGTGTGTGTGTGTGTGTGTGTGTGTGTGTGTGTGTGTGTGTGTGTGTGTCAGCTACTTGGGCAGGGACACGAAGCACTGCTTGGAGAGAGAGGGTGCTAGAGATTTTAGCTTGCCCACTAGGCTGAGATCTGGACCCTCTAGCTCTGCCAGTAGGGAGTCTTATTGGAGACCTGGAGGGCAAGGGAACAACCAGCCCCGGACTGACTGTGATCTCTGTGTGCTCTTAAGGGAAATTGCACTTTATTGTGTGCATTTGTTATCCTTTCCTCATATATGAGATGCCCTCTCTGGTGTTAGTGGTGAGGATTGAGGCTCCTTGATTGCTAGGCCAGGGCATGGGCGTCACACCCTTCATAATTTTACATAAGTTGATTTAGCTGATGATTTGCTTCTTGACTTTACCTGATTTACTTTTTATGCTAATTTATGTGTAATTATTTTACTATTTTAATATGCATTTACATGTATGCAGTGCTTTACTTTTGGGTGCTTTATTTTTAACTGCATCTCTCAGATTAGTGTGACTGACTGACTAGTGTTGCTATGAGGACTGCTGGTCTTTTCTGCATGAATGCCTGCACTGCTTAATTTCCTGTTTGTGGTGTTTATGTTTTCATTTTCATCAGGAGGTTATTATTATTATCATACCTCTCAACCTCATAACTCAAGAAATCTGAACAAAGACAAACATTATGGGAGGACAAAGGCCCAAAAATAGGGATAGATTTTATATATCACTTGTTTATGCTTAGGACATTGCGAGAATAATAGATTTTGCATTGGCATGCATTTTCTTAATTATATAAAGTCTGACATTTAAATGTCTGTCATTTCGTGACTTCAGTCATCAATGATTTTCCAGAAAACCACAAATTTTATGATGAATAGACTGAAAATATGGACATTCTGTAAAAATCTGGACAGTTGAGAGGTATTATTATTATTGTTGTTGTTATTAATATTTTGTTGCTGTTATTATTATATTATATTTCAATGTGCTTGAGGTAGAGGTGTGTTTCAAGTGTTTCTACCGTTGTCTCTGCTAAATGACTTTGTTCTTCATGAGGTAATTTAGCTAAATTTGAATATTTAGTGTTTTTATTAGTGTAAAGCGTGATTAGTTTGTATCACAATTGTGCTTTATTTAGTTTTATATCTTGCTTTACAGAGTTACAATGTGCTTGAGGTAGAGGTGTGTTTAAAGTGTTTCTACCGTTTGGTCTTTTTTAATATATTAACTTTTTGGTGCATTTCTCTATCTGGAAGTTTGTCTCTGCTAAATGACTTTGCTGGGTGGTGGCTATTTATTTTGTTCATTCTTTAGAATGGCTCAGTGATATTTTACAGTAATTTGCCTTTCTGAGAAGGATTTTGTTCTTAGAAAGATTTGTGCAGAACTAATAGACCTGCAATTGGTTTTATTTATTCAAAGTGGTTTGCAGTCCTAATCTGGTTATTTTCTATTTAATCCTATTGCAAGCTGTAATTAATATACTGCAGGTCCCTTCAATATTAATTGTTTATGGTATATCATAATATGAGAGACAGCAACAATTTACAGTGTCAGTTATATCTGAAGTTTCTTTTTATATCGGGAGCTTTCTGCTGCTTTTGCTCGACCACGTGATTCAAGATTATAGTGTCCTTGTGTATACATATATGCATGTACTGCAATTTTGAAGTAGGTCTTCAGCTTGCTTTTATATGAGATGAGCTACATCTTGGAGTCAACAGTATGTAAAGGTGTATGGGACTGATTATATTGCACCAATATAATGACTTTTTTATGAATATTGCAGGTTACTTAAGCACTCATTACAGGCATACCTCTCAAATGTACAGATTTTTGCAGAATGTCCAGATTTTTGCCTTATATTTTTGGTCCATTTTTCAAAAAATTATGGTTTTCTGGAAAATTAGTGGCAAATCATTAAAGACTGAATTTAGAAAATAATGACAGACATTTGAGCCACAGACTTCACACCCTTCAGAAGATTCATGCTAATGCAAAACCTATTATTCTATCAACTTTCTAAGTTTGTTAGAGCAATATTTAAAAATGTACCCTATTTTGGGGCCTTTTTTCCACTTTTATTTATAGCTTTGTCCAGATTTCTTGCTCTAAGAGGTTGAGAGGTATGATTACAGGGTAAAAGATCCTACAGTTGTACGATATGTATGCGGGCATACTGTGCTTACTATATACACATAATGGGGAGAAATGTGAACCACAGAAGATGAACTGCATAAATTCAGTGTTTTAACCTATTTTGACAAAAAATTGAGAGGCATACTGCAGGAGATATCTTTCCCTACTCTCACAGGTTAATGATCTGCAGCTTGCAGGAGGAAAAAAAAATAGCTTCACTGGCTTGTCATGGGGGATTTCATGGGATTATCCCCTTAAAATGTTTTCCTATTTATAATGATATGGACTTATAATCATTTTGTTTCAGTCAAAACTCAAATACAGTTGAGAATTGTGTGGGATCTCAGTGGAATCCAGATCTTGGTATATATTCTATTACATATGAAGCCCACTTGGCAGATGGTATATATATACTATTACATATGAAGCCTGCTTGGCAGGTGGCATATATACTATTACATATGAAGTCTGCTTGGCAGATGGCTCCATGTCCATAAGAAGGTTCTGTGTAAACTATACTACGTATGTAGGTATCCATGAACTGGATATTGCTGCCACAGATATGTGAAATATTTCTGCAGTTCATCCTGGAAGGAGCATGTTATAAGCTGGTTTTATAATACAGTGACTCCAACTGCTACTGCTTTGATGTTAAACTGCTCTGATTGTCTACTGATATGTCTTTATTAAGTATCGGCTGCAGTCTGTGTATTGCATCCTTTGGCAGGTGGCATCCAGTAGTACAGCATTGTTTTCTCAAGTTATTATATAACATCATGCTGCAATACTGATGGCACTGCCTCCTGTATTATCTCTACAATTCCATTAGCATGTCCGTTTGGCCGCTTTTTTTTTTCTTCTTTTCCTGTCTTGGTGCCTCTAGAGTCTGTGCCATGTTTCAGCTGACAGATAGCAGACTGAATCAGCAAACTGACTCCTTTCCTTTCCTTTCTGATTCTTGTCTGAATACTTTGTCTCACTTACTACTCTTGTTATGATTTTTATAGCCATACTTGCACTGAAAACTAACTGGACATTCTATGCTATGACACATTTATATCAGATCTAGTTTGTGAAAGCTTTCTAACATGATGCTGTATTTTCTGCCTAAATATCTTATGGCATATCATATTGAAGTGTTTTAACTTGATGTAATCATCTTTAATACAAACAATGTTATTTTCATATAGGCAATTTCTCATCTATCATATCAGGATGCATCTTGTGTTTTCTTAGTGATGCTTGGGATTGATAAAATTGTCATGTATCGTGAAACTCATTTTGATTGTGGTATATGGAAATGAAAAATATCTGTAAAAATAAACATCAATATAATTGTACTTAACTTTAGAAAACAATTCAGAATAAAGAGAATGCACGCTATTATTATTTTTAATTTTCTTACTGTAGGGTACAGATACTTTTTTAAGGGATTTCAATGTTTTAGTAATCTTTAGTATAAGAATTTAATTGTTGTTTTTCTTAGTATGTCAGAAATTGATAGTTTTGTACAGTTTCTTTATGAGTGGCTTTTTTCTTCCTGCATAATGTAAACTTTTCTTTGATTGCATGTTCGTTTGTTCATTGTTAAGCCAGAAGATGTCCCTCTTGCTCTTCCTCAGAACTTCATTTGAAGCACATATAAGCATACATCAACACTCACAATCACACTCACACATACACACATACTCACATACTGTCAGCTTATGGCCTTTCTTTGATCAGAAATTGCCCTGCTCACTTTGTTAAACAGGAAATAATCTGTTATACTAAGTGACAATATTTCATAGTAACTCTCTAGACAGGGCATCTATTAATTCTTGGCACTATGTTAGATTTCCTTTGAAAAAGAATTGAATTTACAAATAATAAATATAATCCATCTTTCTAGATCTACTCCTAACTCTCAGCAAGAAATGAAGATTCTAACCTAAAGAACTTGGATTTACCTCTGAAAAGGCTATATAAAGAGAAACATAGATGAATAACTTGTATGATGAAAAAAAACACTGGAAGTTTCTGATAGGACATTAAAATTTATAATCCAAATTAGGCAGATATGGAATAGAAAACAAAGCAGCAAAGACCAATGGCAGATTAAAACCATTTGTTCCATACAATATACTTGTTTCCTTGCTTATTGGTTTAGCTGTTGACACACGAAAATCAATAGCCTATTTGGTTCTGCCCCTCCAGAGAACTGTTGTATATCAGCCTGTTATTTTCTTTAGATTTTATTCTACTGCTAAATTTACCCCTCCCCCTTAAAGTCGGTTTCATGGGCCCACTGTTCTTTTTGAAAGAAAAAAGCTTCTACTCCTAGCCTTTTGAGTTGTATGTCCATCTCAAACATCGAAACATCGAGAACCATGTTCTTCCACAAGTTTAACACTGAAAGACAGCATGTGTAAACTGTGACATATATGTTGAAAAACGCAAGTGTTTTATTGCATTCTCTTTGCTCTGATATAAAATATAAATAGTAAGTTCCTATAACCTTTTCACATAATTTTGACATATATCTTGTACTATTGTCATGTTATATAATAGTCCAAACAACAAGTAGAACACCAAACTGATAACCAAGGTAAATAAATCACCTGGACCAGATGAACTCAGCTGCACTTTATTATATTCCACAGTAATAAAGCAGTAAAAAGTTAAGCGCTTTCATCCGATAAGGACTTCTTCAGAGCCACTGCATTTTAACATTCCAAGCCTTTCAAGTTCAAAAACTGAATAATTGAATTATTTTAAAATGCCCAACACACGTTTTTAAGTTTATGGTTATTGAACAGGTACAAAGAGATGTGAGGGGTAAAATAATAGAAGACCATTTGTTGTTGCCGGAATGCATGTGGCAACTTACGTTGGATGCCCTTATGTCACCAGGTCTTAATGAAGCCTGTTCAGTTATTCCATTTTTGAATTTGAAAAGCTTGGAATGCTAAAATACAACATAATGTTTTATTATTAGAAGTGTTGTTAATGTTTCTCCCTGCTAAAGGTTTATACATAGGTTCATATTTATGAGGTAGTATTAAGCTTTATATTTGGCTGGAAATATTTTTTATGGTATTAATATTAATATTAGGTTATACATATGCTGGTTTAATACCAGAGTTTTTTATACATTTTAATGCTGTTGTTTGATTTTGGACATTTTAAAACGGTTGCACAAACTTTTTAATTAATTAGTTAGTCATGTGATTGTTTAGTGTGTATAAAAGGGTGGGGTGAGGTATTTTGCAGTAGTTCTGAAGAAGTCCTTATTGGATGAAAGCACTTAATTTTCTACTGCTTTATTACTGTGGAATATAATAAAGTGCAGTTGAGTTCATCTGGTCCTGGTGATTTGTTTGCCTTGGTTATATGTTACATAATAGTTCTTAACAGGTGTCATTGAGATAGTTGAATAGTGTGATCATTGCACAAAAAAATGTTTAAAACTCCAGATTTTTTTACTTTGTTAAAACTCAATATTGCTGATGTCCTTTGTCTGGAGAAATCTTACTGCTCCCTTCAAGAACCACTAAAACTAGCCAACTTTAGTTATATCCTATAAGCTGTAGTACTATCCTCCTTATGAAAATTCAGAGTGACAACTACCTTACATAGAGCATTCTTTGCTACCCTTGCTGTGGATCAGATATATATGTAAAAGATGGGATCATTCATGGAGGTTAAGGCGTATGTTTAGGACAGGAATAATACCCTAGCTTCAATACATCTGCATCCAGGACTGGAGGCAGGGGAGGCTACAATGCCTCTCTCACATTTTCTTAACTTTGCAGAAGACTGTGGACAGCAGCGCAGACTCTAGATGGTGCCCTATAATGGGAAGAGTTGAACTGACCAACTGTGATGCCCAGTATACTCAAAATAGGAGAACATGGATCGCAGACTGCATGCCTTGTCAAGGTTAACTACTGGACAGTATAAAAATTAGGAACTCAGAGTGTGAAACAACTAGTAAAAAAAAAAGGCACTAAGGTAACATAACAGGTAACCTCACAAAACCTTTATTAATCCACAATTTGATGAATGAAGAAATAAAAAAACAGCAACTTGAACTGACTAAGCGCTTTCACCCTCATGGGCATCTTCAGAGTCAGTTAACTTCAGTAAAAACAACCTTTAAATACAGCTATTAATTAGTGCTTGATTAATCAATGATGAAAAAGCAGGAGGGCAGTTAAATTAAACAATTATCCCCTGAAGTTCCTTTACACCAAATCTTAAAGTCCTGCTCAACAATACCTTGTTTGCTAGAATCTCAAGTAAGTGATAGCTACCCAGAATAAGTAAATAAACCAAAATAAAACATCATAAAAAGCAGTGTGTGCAGTAATAAACATTCCATATAAAACAAAAAGCATATCTGTTAAAATATTTAAATTTACATAGTTTTATATTATATACAAGCTGCCTTGTATCTTAAAATACATGCTAGGGATAGTGCATCATTGATACCAGGAGCATTGCTGGCATCAAGTCTCAGTTACCTTAGTGCCTTTTTTTTACTAGTATAAAAATTAGCTCTAGGTGATTCATTCTTGTTGACTAATGTCACCAAATTGAGCATGAGTATTTGGCAGTGATAAGTGGATTGAGGAATCTGCCAACTACAACCTACACCACAGACCTGTGTTAACAGTGGGATTGGTGTCTGTGCCAGTATTAGCCAGTCTGTGCATGTCATAAGTTCAGTAGCTCTGGATCAATAAGCTACTTGCTGGCCAGTGTCCAGTTTCCAGCTTGGGTTACCTGGGATAACTCTATTGAAGGAAAGCTGGACATAAAACGAGTCAACCTACCAAACATGAACTAAGGATTGCTGCACTCAATGTAGGTTCACTGATAGAATGCAGCTTAGAAGTGGATAACATGATGTCAAGGAGAAGTCTGCACATCCTATGCATCCAGGAGACAAGATGGAAGGGTAGTACAGTAAAGTCACTTGGCTTGGGGACCAGAGCTGACTACACAGGAGGAGGATAAATTAGAAATGGTGTGGGGATTGTGGTGAGGGAGAGGCTTCATAAGACAGTGAGGGACATCAGAATTAGTGATAGACTGATTGCGATCAGATGCCAGTGTAAGGATAGGGCACTATTCATAATCTCAGCCTATGCCCCACTGCATGGCTGTGTTAGTGAAAAAAAGAGTGCATTCAGATAGCAATTCCAGGACCTACTTGATAAAGTAGGACAATATGAATTGGTGTTGATACTGGATGACCTAAATGTACATATTGGGACAGACAGAACAGGATATGAGGACTGTCTTGGTCCACAGGGATCGGACAACAGGAATAAAGAAGGAGAGGCCCATCTAGACTACTGTTTGGCAAATGGCTTGATGGTGGCCAACACATGGTTCAGCAAGAGAGACAGTCAGAAGATCACATACGAGAGTGGCCAACATGCAACGTAGGTAGACTACCTCCTAATAAGTAAAGGGCACTGGGGTAGAATCAGCAATTGCAAAGTAATCCAACAAAAACACACTGCATCAGTGGGATCCAATAATATTCCTTAATGCAGGAAACATGACCTATCAGGGCTGCTAGAAGCACTATTTAATTATAGCTTCAAAATAGTTTTTATGCCAAGTGAATGGAGGACTACAAATGTTATCCCTCTGCATAATGGCTGGCCAGCAATGGACTCAAGAAACTACCAACTCATAAGCCTGACAAGTTTCATATAAAAGGCCATAGAAAAAATAATCATGGACATGATCAAAAATGACTTTGGAAACCTCATCAGGTAGATTGCAAACATTAGATGTGTGATGGGAAGTAAAGATGTAATTTTGGGGAGTGTAATGAATTGTCAGACTTGAAAAATTCCTTGCAGACTACAATATCAGAAATCACAAACAACAAGAAAAAAAAAAAAAAAAAAAAGCAAATACTGGAAGAACAAATTGGTGTAACTAAGGAAATGATTATTTTGAACTTGATGCAGAATTGGAATTGTCTAGAGATAGTAAGGCCTTACTGAGTTTAATTCTGGTGGCTGCTAAAAATAAGTTATTAGAAAATTGAAATCAAAGTCTAAATCAACTGTATTAGAAGCAATGAATATAGCAACAGAGATAAAAGAACTGGAACTGGGATCTTTAGAAAAGTGTAGGAGCAAATTACATAGACAAAATGGGAATTGTGGGAACAATGCATGTAGAATAATCTTTTGGAGTGGAGGAGGAATGCAGTTTAAGGGAAGGCAAGAATTGAATGATTTATGTCATTTTTGACTGATAATTACTGTATAGATTATAAGTGATGTATAATGTTTGCAACAGAAAATATGTCAGTATGGTTTGCTTTCATTTATATAAATGCATTATTGTCTATGTCATAAATGATAATTTAATAAAGATGTTTCTTGCTTAACTAAAAAAAAACAAACAAAAAAAAAAACAAAAAAAATGACATTGGAAACCTTCAGACATTGGATCCAATCCAGTTTGGTTTCGTCAAGGGCAGGTTATGTGTACTTAAGTTGATGGACATCTTTGAGAAGATCACCAAAGCAATGGACCAGGGCAAAACAGTGCACACTACCCACTTTGAACTGACCAAAGCATCTGACACAATACCTGGGCATTGTAGACAAGTACACAAAATTTGGTATAAACTCCTATGCCACCTGCTGGATAGCCAGCTGGCTCAGATAGGACACAGTTAATTGGGATAGGTGAACCTATCTAAAAAAAAGGCCAGTCCCTGGGAGAGTCCCCCAGGGCTCATTGTTGGGGCTGCATATTTTTGCATCTATTTCTCTGAAGTCAAGGCCAACAACAAAGGCCACTGGCAGAATAAGTTCACAAGACATGGGGATTGTTGATCTTGCACACCTGTTGACTATATATCTCATTGACCAAAATATGTTGACAAACAGATGTTGACATGCGGGAGTTTCAGTTATTACAAATGTTCCCACATATATTGTGTGTGTGTGTGTGTGTGTGTGTGTGTGTGTGTGTGTGTGCGTGTGTGTGTGTGTGTGTGTGTGTTTACGTGTGTAAAAGCATAGGTTTTTCCCACTGTTCTCAATGGAAAGATTCAGGGGTGATAGGGTGATTGATATGCAAGACTGGAGAGCATAATTCTTATTTTTGCTAGGTATTTATGTTATTCTGTCTCACCTGTAAAAGAGTACAAAGGATCAAAAGGAAGGTCAATTCATGTTTTTTCTATGTGCCATACTCCTAAGATTGCAACAGAGAACACCCAAAATGTTTGGAAGTATACAGCAAAGTGACCAACATACAGAATGGTATCTCCCCCAAGTGAAGCCCCTATTCAGACAGTGTATATTTCTGGAGAACAAACCATTTTGTACTGTTAATTCTCCTATATAGTTCACCCTAGAATTAAAAAATGGAGCTGATAGAAGCAGGTATGATTGAGTGATCTCAGTGAAGATCTCCAAAACAAATAAAGCTTCTATAGCATATACCATAGCTTTCCTGGAATAAGTCTGACCCCACTGAGCAAGATTTCTGTGTTCCCTGACAGAACATGCCACTCAGTGAAAGCATGCTTCATTCTCAACCAATGATGACTAAAACAGTTGCTTGAGCTGCTTCACTCATCCACTAGAATAGGCAAGCTGACTTAGTCCATGCTTTCTTCCCATTTTGCTGTCTTCAAGACATCCAGACTGCTAATCCAAACCAAGTCATCTGTGTAAATATGTGTATTCTTTTTCTATGAGCGTTAGATACCCACTGATGAAAAGTATCTTTTAAAAATGTCTCATAAAACAGCACGGTATATGTCTCTGTCTGCAGAGAAGAATTTGTTCAATACCTTCTTATCTAGAGATCTGTTTACAAACTCATAAGGTATCATTTCTCTTGTGTGTAGCTAACCTCCTGTACTTTCTGTTATCCTCATTTTCTCAAGGTTTGATTCAAGAAGTTGTGTCAAGATAGAAACATGAAAATACAATATGGTTCAGATTCAATAAAGCCTATGCAGGCCGCTAAAACCATGTGCTCATTGTGGCGTGACAGGCACACGATAGTGTGCAATTTTGTATTCAGTAAGTGGCTCTACACGCCATGTAGAGCTACGCAAACATGGTAACCATTATGGCATACTAATTATAGCATAAGCAGCTGAACTGTATGCTATTCAACCACTTGAAGATGGAGGAGCTATTCAACAAGATATAAAGCAACCCTGTAGACTCAGTACTGGTTTTCTCTGTGAATTCCAAAACCTATTGGAATACAGCCACGGTAACTAGGTTACATGGAAAGAATGTTAGGGGCTGCTGTTGCTCTTATTCGTGTGTCTGTGCAGCAGGCCCATGTCTGTGCTGCTGCTGCTAACAGACCTTGGCCAAGAAGGAGAAGGATGTTTAGACCCTGCTTAACATTTTACAATGTGCATGCAGTGGAAATTGTAGAGCACTACATGGTAGATAGAAACAAACTACAGAACGCTGCAACCACTGTCATCCTCAGCTGAGAACAAGGGCAAACGGAGGGAACCAATCGCAATGGAGACTAAGGTATGTGTAGCACTTATAATTTTAGATTGTCACTGCAAAAGCGACACCTCCACCCCATATGCAAAATGGGAAAAGGGGTTGAGGATGGATGAACCTTCCAGCAACCAACAGGGGATATGCTGGGAGTGTCATAGGCATTAGCATCCAGGATCATCCATCAATTCCTTAATGCTGTGCTACAACATGCCAGTGAGTACATATATTTCCCTGTACACCTGAGGACAGAGCCATGCAGGAGTTCTACCCTGTAGCACACTACCCTGAAGTCCTGGGTGCCATGGACTGTACACATGTAGAAATCAAAGTGCTACCTGGAGAACAGGGAAGGGTATACATAAATAGAAAGGACTACCACTCCATTAACTGCTAGGTCATGTGTAATGCTAAGGGAATCAATCTGAATGTGAGTGCTGGCAACCCAGGCAGCTACCATGACTCACATATTTGGCACAATTGTCAATTGTATGAGATGCTTACTAGGGGATATCCCAAAGAGTCATTTACTGGGGGATGCAGGTTATACACTGGAACTGTGGCTGATGATGCCCATCAGAAATGCACACACACCAAATGAAGAACACTATAATGAGGCACATGCTCAAATAAGAAATATCATAGAGCATGGGTTTGGGCTGCTGAAGTCATGTTTCTGGTGCCTTGATACATCTGGGGACCCCTGCAGTACATTCCCCATATATGTACTGAAATATTCACCATCTGTGCCATGCTTCACAACATTATCCTGAGAAAATACAACAGTAAGGGGAAAGGCCACACATCCCACCACCACTGGCAAGGTCACCACAACCACATGCAGTTGAGGAGTCAGAGTGGAAAACCAGCAGCTGCTGTGGGTGTAGGCAGATGTAGACATACACAATATGCCCTCACACTAGCCAAACAGGTAACAGATAGCACACATGCTCACCACCTAAGGGGCTAAAAACATTTATCCTCTGCAATACATACAGCAACACTGATGCCAGGCAACACTCATAACCTTTACTTACCCATGTAATGACTGTGTACTGCTAACATCAGATGGAGTCAGCCCTGAACTAAAATTCTTGCACCTGCTGGATTTCCAAGGTAAGTGCTGAACCTGGAATAGAAAAATAAATATTTAAGAATACAAATTAATGGCATATTCTTACATACTGTTACTGGTAATGTAAGTAAGTATAAGTTGGGTGATTTTTACAGCAATTACATCAAGATGTGACAGCAGTGACTTTTGTAAATACATGTGTCTTCTATCAGCTAATAGGTCTTATGTCTAAAACATACAGATTTTCACCAAATGTCCACAGTTTGGCCTCATAAGTTTGTAATGGCAAGTCATTAAAGAGTGAAGTTAGAAAGAAATGACACACATTTCACTTTCAGACTTCATATCCCTCAGAACAAACATACAAATAGTAATATAAAACCTGTTATTCCATCAACTGTCTAAGTTTGTAAGACCCAATGTTTAAAAGCTCTCCCCATTGTTGGGCCTTTGTCACACTGTTATTTATGGCTTGGTCCAGCTCTTTTGGTCTAACAGTTTGACAGGGATGTACACACTCCAAAAACCTGTAAGAAAGCAGTATAATTTGCAAAACAGCATCACAAAAGAAGCACTAAGTCAGCTATGCACCCTGAGCATCAGAAAAATGACTCATGTATCCCTGAATCCAAAAGATAGAAAACAAGGATATGGCACAGTTACAATCATTTTCAGAGGGTGCTGTTTGGCAGGTACAGGAGGCCTAGACTGACACAAAAGGTAGTGAGTGCCTGTGAATAAAAAAGAGAAACAAGCAGACATTTGGATAAAGTATCAAATGGCCACTGAGACAGAATGAGCTGTAAGCCTCATGACTGACCCATGTAACTGTTATGTGTGTATGTCTGTATGGGCACCCCAGGTGAAACTGATGTGTGAATGTCTGCAAGACCAGCCAAAGCTCTGTGCTGCTAGCTCTATGTCTTGGTATGTTGGACAGGTGTGAGCCATGCATGGTAGAGGTGACAGTTCATCATTGTCATCCTCGACCCTGAGAACTGGGTACACTGGCACATCCACACCCATGGTCAGATGCACTACTGCTACCTGAATGTGACTGATGTCTGCTGGATGAGGTCTCCTCATGAGTATGCCCCAGACCACGACACCATGGCCTGCAATGTCTAGATGTGAACACCTCAACCACTGATGGAGCAGTAGAAGTGGTGCTACTACAGGAGTGTGATCGGGCATGGCCACATCGACTAACATCAGATGATATGGCTAACCTACATCCACATGGATGCTGTCCCCCTCCCAGCAGATGTTCCATTACAGACACTATCTGTTCCAATGTGTCATTCATCTGAGCCACTGAATCGGCAACACGATGGAGTCAGTCATGCACATCAGCCTGTGTTATATCTGCAATGCTAAGCATTTCCTCAGAGGCCCTATTGGAACATGCCTGTGCCTCTATGATGGCCCAAAATATGTCAAGTAGCATGGAAAGACATACCAGGATTAGATGGAGAGTAGACAGCAGGTGTCCTCTGAGCACCCTTAACAACCCTTCCTCACAGCACCTTGCCCACACTTTGGCTAAGGCCAGAGTTAACAGGCACTGAAGCCACAGTAATCACACTAACCTGATCAAGTGTTTCACCCTCCACCTGTCCAATATATGATGGCTAACTAGAATGGATTTGTATAGTCCTACTGGCTGTGTCCAATGGAATTACAGGGTATTGCTGAGTGTCAACCTCAGTGTCAGATTCAACCTCTGCACCACCCCCCTTGACTGTACCTGTGTTTGGCCACAATCATCATCAGAGTCTGCCAGTATACTCTGACATCAGGAGGTAAGAGTCCTACACTTCCACTGTCAGGATCACTTGTGATAATAAACAACAAACACAGGAAAGACACCAATAGCTGCACTACTACAGTTTAATGTATGCTAACAAACTAACACTGGTGCCACTGTCACAGACAGTAGAGTACAGCAATACACACACACAGTCCTGACACCTATCTCACACATATGGATAAATGCATATTTCTGTCAAATACTCGTGAGTAGTGGAATAAAAAAGTTTGGTTTACTGTGTGCAGATGACTCCACACTTGCTAGGGAGGATTTTCATGGAAGAAAATAAGAAAAATGTAAGGACATCGTCATTACAGTAACAATAACACAGGGGGAAGTATTTGGCCATTATATATCCATCAACAATACATTTAATGAAACTTCAATGACATGTCCACCCCTAGACCATGTGTAATGAACTAGAATGTGTTAATAACTGTATCAATCTATAAATAGTTCCCCCCCAAAAATTTATTAAACCAAGTTAACTATTGTTTTCAGTATTTTACTATACAAGAAATATTTAAATAATGACATATGTAAGCCTAGCTGGAAGCTCTTCCTGAGACATACTTGTCCTACTGAAACAGCAGTACCAACATAAATCAAATGCTGTTGTGCACTTTCCACTGAGCTCTCTGGGTCCCAGACAGTGGACAGGAACTCTTCATTTAAAACCAGATAAAACCACTGCTATGGCCTGGTTTCTCCCTACAGTTATTGCAAGCCAAGAATAACACTTTTTAGTAAGGATACCTGCCAGACAGGTCTGCATAGCACACTTGGTCTAACTGCATCATCGCAGCTTGCCCCCCCCCCCCCAATAACTGCAACAATGCCAGATAAAACCACTGCTACAGTCCGGTTTCTCCCTACAGTTATTGCAAGCCAAGGATAACACTTTTAATAAGGATACCTACCAGACAAATCTGCATAGCACACTTGGTCTACCTGCATCATCGCAGCTCGTGCCCCCCCCCCAGCAACTGCAACATTGCCAGATAAAGCCACTGCTATGGTCCGGTTTCTCCCTACAGTTATTGCAAGCCAAGAATAACGCTTTTTAATAAGAATACCTACCAGACATGTCTGCATAGGTGACTGGATATTTGCAGTTCTTGTTATTAGCAGATGTGGTCCTTAACAATTATGTTTTAAATATTGTGACTGGTTATTTACATTTCCTTTTACAGCACATTTGTAATTTTACTAGTTAGTTTTTAAACATTGTTTTGGCCGGCATGCACACCTTCAAGGGCTCCCCCCAGGCAACTATAGCTTTATCTATTGCCACTGGGTGGCATAACTTAACAATATACTTGCTGTAGCTTGTCCCAAATAGATCTGCCTTCACACTGAGTACTTGTAAAGTAAGGCAAGTACCATTTACTTGGTGTATTTTGTCCCCCAGATAGATTTACCTTCCTTTGTATTAGTTGCACACCAAGGCCATAAAGTAGTGTTTCTGCAACTAACTGCTTACACTCCTAATTTCCTGCTTCTACCTCTTCCTTGCTTATACTTACATTACAGTTCCAAGGCTTCCACTTCTTATGCTGATTGCTTTTCTATGCAGTCTTCTGTGAGGGGATGGGCCAGATCTCTACCTGCTTTTTCTGGTTATACCTTCCCCCATTTTGTATCCCCCATGCACATTAACTAGTCTATATTAGTGGGTCTCCTTGAGCAGCGCCATTTTGAAAGTTATCTTTTGGCCTGCTTGTGGTGAGGGAGCTTCCCCAGACCCCTTTCAATGTGCACACCTGCAAGTAAGTGCCTGCAAGTGTTTAAGCTCTTCTCAAATGTCTGTGGTGCACCTGGTTTAACAGGCATGTTTATGTTTTTCAACTGAAGTGCTTAGCTAACTTTATGTAGTCTAGGGATCTAACTGACGTAGTGATTGCTTTTACTACAGAAACTGTTTACTGTTACATATGCTGTTATGCTCACAATAGTCTAAGGGATTAAATGAAGCTGTGACTGCTTTTACTACATAAACTGCTGTTAAATATGCTGTTATGCTTACAAGGAATTTGGCTGGAGACTTTTGTTATGTGATGCATACAACAACTACAGTAAACAAGTGCTACATTCTCCATACTTTCCTTACCTCTGAGCTTACCTACCTAACCACTGACTGTTCTTCACAGTCTCACCTTCTTTCTTCTCCTTGGCTCTACCTGCTCCATTCGCCCTATGGGCTCACTCTGCTCCCCTCCCCTACCCCCAATTCTCACCCACCCTCAGTGCCCCTACACTTATTCTAGCCATAATTCCCCTTCCCCTGTCTCACCCAATCCACTCTCATCTCATCACTATCCCCGCTGCTCCCATCCTCCAATACTCTCTCACCCCTCCCCCTTCCCTAATCCTTAAAGCTCTAGGTACACTTCCATACTCCTCCCTCCTACACTGTCACCAATAATCCTATTACATCCTCAACACCTAACCCCCAACTATTCCATTATAAATAAACCACACCGTGTCTCTTCAAACCATTCTCGTCCTTTCCCTTAGCTTACTACTCCTAATACCTCTATAAAATTCTACCTCCTATTCCTCTTACAAACTACCCCCTTCTTTCCTATCCCCTCTTCACCCCAACATCACCCCCTAACACACATAATAACTCTGCCACATCTCATTTCCACACTATATCCTCCTCCCTAGTGCTTCCAAACCCACTTCTCTGCTTTAAACTAAAACTCCTATCCTCCTCAATGAAACGTCATATTCCCAAAGCACTATTGTACCTCCCACCAAACTCTAGGAGCAAATCCAAACCCCTGCTCTCATTCCCATTTAAGTGCCTATGCCTAGCAGGAGACATACACCCCAAGCCAGGACCTAGTACCAGCAGCAATCCATCTCCCCCATTACCCCCCTCCATGCTACCAACCCTAAATACCTGAAGATCTTGACCATCAATACCCAGAGTCTAAGAAACAAATTAGCCCACTTCCACGCTTAGCTATCCTATACCCAACCTGACATAGCAGCTGTCTCTGAGACATGGCTAAAACCCAACATTTCAGACTCTGAAATACTACCCCCTGTGTTTCAAGTACTTAGACAAGACCGCCTAAAAAAGAAGGGTGGAGGAGTAGCCTTAATCTACTGTAGCCTACTCTCCATCACTCCCTACCAAAATCCTATTCCACAGTTGAACAACACTGAACTAGTCATAAGAAATCTCAAACTAAATAACCAGAAAAGCATTTATGTTATAGCCCTCTATATCCCCCCTGGAAACAACATTAACACACTTGAGGAAATTCTTCTATGGGCCTCATATAATATCAAGCTTGAAACATGCATCCTAGGAGATGTGAACATTGACTGGAATAAAATTACTGCCAATAACCCCACTATTTCAATCAATCTATGTAATTTTACTCAACTCACAAATGCTATAACCAGACCTAATAAAAATAACCCGCAGGCTTATCCTTGTCTCCCACCCAAACAAAATCTGCCACACTGGTACCTTACCAGACTCTAGGAGTGATCACTTACCAGCCTTCATCCATAGAGCAACACCCTCCTCTCCTCATCTACACCAATATATCCATACTCGGATTCTCAACAACTTTAAACCTAAATCTTTTTCCAATTCTCTCAAACTGATAAATTGGGACACTCTAAAAACTCTACCTCTGGACAATGCTGTCGAATTCTTCAACTCAACCTTCTTAGACACTCTTAACTCCCAAGCCCCTTCAAGAATAAAATGTATAAATTCCATCGTAATAGGCACCCTGACACCCTTCTTAAATATAAACAACTCCGTAACTTAGCCAAAAAACGTATCATACAAGACAAAAAAGCATACTATATCAAACTCCAGTCTAATCACTCCTCTAACCCCAAACAATTTTGGAAAGCCAACAACTCACTTCTCAACCCAGGCACCAAAAACAACCCTTGCCCTGACACTAGTAAATCTGACCCAGAAATAGCTACTCTGTTCAACTCCTGTTTTACTAACTCTATAGCAGAACTCACTAAAACATTCCCAAACAACAACACCTACCCCCAAATCAAACCCTCTGCCCAACCTTCCACCCCAAGCTCACCTCCCATATTCCACCTCAAACTCACCCCACCTCATATATAAAAAAACTTCTCTCTAAGCTTAAGCCTTGCTCCAACGCCCCTGACAATATCCCCTCACTCTTTTTAAGAATTGCAGCAGACAGCATGGCCATCCCTATTAGCATACTCATCAACAGATCCATACAAGAATCATATGTCCCCAAAATGTGAGGTGCAGCCTTTATCCTACCCCTCCATAAAGATGGCAAAAATAATAACATCTCCAACTTTCAACCCATAGCAATTCTCTCCCTTATTTCAAAAATTCTTGAGAAATGCATCCACCTCCAGCTCATGCCATTCATTACACATAACCAGCTCCTCACCCCAACACAACATGGGTTTGGTCCTAGCCATAGCACAATAACAGATCTTCTCTCTTTTCCAGACATCATAAACCATGCTCGTGACTCCGGAAAACTTGTATCCACAGTCCTCCTTGACCTCTCCAAGGCTTTCAACACAGTCTCCCATACCCACCTTCTTCAACACCTTTCCAATCTTAACCTCTCACAAAACACCATTAGCTGGTTCAGCAGCTACCTCTCTGACAGATCTCAGGCAGTAAAATGGAAGACTGGCACCTCAGCCTTCCTTCCCACCCCAACCGGGGTACCCCAGGGATCCATTCTTGGCCCTATGCTCTTCAATATCTTCATTAATGATTTCCATGCAGCCATTCCTAACACTAACATAGTACAATATGCAGATGACTCAACTTTAGTTTGCTCTGCATCAAACCTCCCTGAGCTCCAAACAAAAATGCAAACTGCCTGAGAACTGGATGCTCCAAAATCACTTCTCCTTGAATGCCAACAAATCAAAGATCCTTCTATTCTCTCCCTCAAAATCTATCCACCTAGACAAAGCCTCTTTCAAGATTACAAGCCTTGCCGACTCCACTATAGAAGTTGTTCCTTTTGCTAAACTTCTTGGAGTTACTATTGACAAACACCTAAAATTTGATACCCATATTCAGCTAAATATAAAGAAAACCCATCAGAAACTTGGCATGCTGTACAGAAACTGCCACTTCCTCTCCCCCTCAACAAGACAGACCCTCACCACTACCTTCTTACTACCTTCACTAATGTATCGAGCTCCCCTACTAACCAACCTATCTTCCTCCATCTTTTCTAAACTAGAATCCTGTTACAATAAAATCTCAAAGTTCGCCACCACTTCCAAATACTCCACTCACCACTGTAAACCTCTCCACCAGCTGCAATGGCTAGAACTCTTAAACTACCTTGACTACCTCCAACTCATCACCACTCACAAGCTTATTTTCAAACCAACTATATGCCCAGCACTAACAAACATCTTAACATTATACACCCCAAACAGAACTCTAAGATCTACCCACCAAAATCTAATCTCTGTTTATAAACCAAACCGTCCCGCTGGTCAGTTTCTCCTATCCTTTTCCGTCGCCAAAAAATGGAATTCTCTCCCTCCATCTCTAAGAATTTCTGAGAACTCTGAACACTTCAAAACCCAGCTGCATTCTTACCTCTCCCAAAAATGGAAATTCAATTGCACTCCATCTACCTAACCTGCTTAATACATAAATACTTCATAACACACAAAGTTTGTTCTTCCTTACACACTATTGATTAACCCTATGTACTGCCTTCATGCTAATGCTACCTCTATACCACTCTCACAGGACTTAAACCTCTGTATTAATTTAACTCATGTTAATATTCATGCATAAAGAACTCATCCATGCTAATGTTACTTCTAAATCATTCTCAGATGATTTAAACCTCTGTATTAATTTGACCTTGTACTACTGTTCTCAACCACTAAACATGTAAATATGCTTTACATCCTTCTCCAAGCTGCTGTTTAACTTTTGTTTAGTTTTGCTATTTTGTATGTAAAATTTGCTTAGTTTGTTTCTGTTTCCACTATGTATTGTACTTCATATTATGGAGCTTGTACTATGTATTATTGGAGCTTTTCTCCCCGGGCCTCCACTGGAAACAGGCTCTTTGAGCCCAGTGGACCTCCCCGGTCATCAAACTGGAAATAAATAAATAAATAAATAAATAAAATTTGGTGGCAGTGGTGTCTCTGTAGCAGACCCCCCTGGTAGTCAGCTGTCCACAGGCCACTGCAGCGGCACTCCTCTGGGCTGATGAAATCATGTCAGTGGGCCTATGACATACTTAATCATATGACCTGCTGTGTAGCCCAACAGCATTGACATCGTTCACTATCTGGTTCCAAATTTGCATTCTTCCAGACATATCTGCATGTTCTCTTTCAAGAAGAAAAGCACTATGTTGACAAAAGGCTTGGACAATCATGTCATTCTCTGAGATACTGAAAAGGGGCTTGCAGGGATTGAGACACTTGAGTACCATAGTCTTAGGTGACATAAAACACAAAAGAGGGAAACTACATATAAATATCACATAAATAAAAGTCTTGCTTAGATATAACACGTTATTATTTTTTCGGTATTACCCACTGGAGAATCAAAAAGCATCCAGTTATTCAAATGTAAAAAAGGGTTATGTGGTTCTAACATATTGCAGTCACACACAAACCAAGGTTTGATCAAAACAAGGACTAACAATAGCAAAGCAAACCTCTTTAAGAACATTTTTTGATTGTGGGAACACAGAAATGGAACTTGGCTCCCCCACCCCAAAAACAAAAGGCAAATGACATTTTGTACACATCAGTCAATTGTTATAAGTGCTTTCAAATAAACTGCCCCTAAAACATGAGTACACATTTACCACATAGCAGTCATTTTTATGGAAGTGCCAGTCACCTCTACCTGTGCTCAGCACTCCCCTGGAGGTGTCTATGTGCCATCCTAGAAGGCTAACACCCCTGTGTCATAGACAATATAGGACATTTACATTTCACTGAAATAACACAGAAGACTGTAAAGAGAAACAGTTGTAACAGTAACACTTGTGATGAAAGTTAATAAGTCTATGTATCTGAGACAGTAAAATGCCCTGACAAACATGCATATGCCATCAGTAAACTTCTAAGAAGTGCATACAGGTAAACATTGCATTTGCTAATGTATATATATATATATATATATATATATATATATATATATATATATATATATATATATATATATATATATATATATATATATGGGTCCCCTTCAGTAGATCGAACGTTATAAATTCGAACCACATATGGCCGAGACCATATGTTCGAAATTGTAAAAGTCTGATCTGACTGAATGGAGATCTCCGTACAGAGTGGAAAGGGAAGATTTCCCATTTCCGCAATGTAGTGTGATCTCGGAGTTGGTATATTTAAGTAAGGGGGGTGTGGGGGGTGCAGGGGGGTGTAGCCCCCCCTGCTATAGACGTTTAGTTTTGTGTTTTTGGTTTTATGTGGTTTTACGTCAGTGTTCGAACTTTTACGAGTTTGAACATATGGTCTCGGGCATATGTGGTTCGAACTAGTAAAACTTCAATCTACTGAAGTAGATCCATATATATATATATATATATATATATATATATATATATATATATATATATATATACTATGTCGAATTTCATTATATTGAGACCACAATCCCGACTTTTGAAAACACTGAAAGTTTAAATTACCAAGTCTAATAATACTGAAACCTTACTATGCTGAGTTTCAAAATAGAAAATTACAATGCGCAGTTGTGGTACGTATCTCCCTTCACAAGTGAATTTTTAGTAATGAAAAGAAACATAAATTAATCCGTACATACTGGCAATTTCTTCAGAAATGAACCATAGGGTTTTCTAAGAAGAATGTCAATTTTTATGTTAAAAACTAACTTTAAATGAATAAGATTCACATTTTCAAAAGTTTTGCTGTAGCCTGTACAAATTTCAGAGCTGAGTAGTTAGGTAATTTGGTAGTTAAGGAGATAAACTTAACAACATTGTATAAGAATAGTAACTCCCCAGTTGGTCTGCGCAGAAGTTGGCATATCTTGTTTGATTGACATTCCCCACCAGCTGTGTGGAACGGGATATTTGCCCAGTTCCTCACTGTAGTGTGATCTTGGAGCTGGTATATTTAATTTGCAGGGGGGTGGGGGTAAAAAAGCAATTGTTGTAGCTAAGTTGCCAAATCCCCAATGAATATTTATGCGGCCAGTAAATATATGTCCATGAATATTCACTGGGAATTTCAACACACATGGTCAGATATTGGCTGTTGGGCAGGATTTAGGTGAGGCTTCATACTGTTCACAAGGGGCATTACTGTTTTTATGGTTTACTATCAAAAGTCGGAACAGCAATTGTGCATTTATGCACAATGCCGAACTGAAACTGCAAAAATATACTCACCGATCCCTTCAAAACATTGGAAGTCATCACTGCGACGGTCCCACTTACAACACAGAACTGTCCAAATCGAACGTCAGTGTTAGCGGCAATGTTTTTCAGGGGGGGGAAGCCCCCCTGCACCCCACACCCTCTTCAACTTAAATATACCAACTCTAAGATTGCACAACAGTGAGGAAAATGGGAAATTCCCCACTCCCCACTGTACTGAGCTTTATATTCACAATGCCGAACTCATAATAATGAATGCAGCTCTACATTCATTATTATAGTTCGTAATATTGCAGTTCAGCATTGCAGACCTTGAGTGCCACGATTTTGAGCAAGTGGCAGTCGTAAAACTGCCATTCCACATTCTGATCGTAAGACCTGTTTTTATATATAGCTAACGTAATGTCTGTGCATTGTCTTTCAGTAGTATGAACTTCAGTATTGTAAGGTTTCAGTGTTATCAGAGTCAATAATTTAAACTTTTAGTATTTTCAAAAGTCAAATTTGTTGTCTCTGTATAATGAAATTTGACATTTTTAGGTTTTCGATATTATAAAGTGTATATATATATATATATATATATATATATATATATATATATATAATTTTTTTCCCTAGTTACAGGAAGGGAATCCAGTATATAACTTGAAAAATTCAATCATACCTTATCAAGATTAGTAGTCTTCTGTGCAGATAAATCTAAAGTAATAGCAATCTTCTGTGTTATCCACATAAACAACTCTCCTTACCTTCAGGTTTCCTAGCTACACAGTTCCCTTTTTATAGTGTAGATTCAGGCCTGTGAGCACAGAGAAGATGCAAATGAGGTGTGAACTCATTAGAATTGCTGAATCCAAAATTCTTTGCTCTGTTTAGCAGGTGTAAACATAGTGCAGGCAATCCCTCAGTGTTTGCTGCTAATGGATTGCAGCTGTGAATGATTACTGGTTGGAAGAAGGAAAACACAACAACAATTCAGATTCCCTTACCTCCAGTGGGCATGTCAGGCCAGGATACACTTACAAAGTGTAGAAGTAATTGTATCAAGGGTTTAAATGTTTCTGTTCACTGATATCTAAACTTCCCTGCCTTTGTTGAAAACTGTATATTATTGTCATTTGATATTCCCATACATTTTAAGGACAATGATGCAAAATGCCTTACAGACTGCATGTCTCAGATTGTTGCTCAGATAACAGAATGAACACCATACACCAATAAGACAAATCTGCATTTCTTCAAAGAATAGTCATAAATGGTTGTATAATCACTCACTACACTGCATCTGAAATTAACACATGTACAAACAACTCAGAAGTGCCATATGTCTAGTTAATTCAGTGGGTGATCTGGGACTTGATTGTATGCACAATGATTTTCATTCTTGCTGCAAAGCTGTTTCTGTGGCAAAGAGGGATAAGACATGCTTACTGTATTTGTTAGGTTTATTGGTGTGAGAATTCAAATCTAGACTTGCGTAAAAAGCTTTCATTTGTACTAACATTTATTTTGCTGTTTATTTAATATATATATTTTTAAGTACCACAATTTGCATGGTGCATGGCTTAACATAAACACAAGAAATTAATAAATAGAATAAATGTCATGTAATGTACTTCTGTGATAAACAATACATAAAGTACACCTCTGAATCATATGTGTGTGTAGCACATCTGCTAAACACAGTGATCCACACAGTATATTGTACTATCTGTAGATCAAAGTTCAAGTTCCACATTTGTCTTTTAAGGATGAAACCTAAGAAACACTGCTACTGCTCACACAGATAAAACAAGTTTAGCTGTTCTTGTGACATTTGATCTTCACTTAACTTCATGCAGAGCTGTACATGGCCCACACATGAAGCAGAAAGAGCACCTGCAGACACGATACAGACATTCTTGATTTCAAAAAGGATACAGTATTGCATCTTTTGCTTTCCATCACATAAACCCACTAAGTGACATTGTGTGGCAGTTAGCAACCCTCCCCAATACCTGCAGGCCCAGAACACCTGCAGACAACAAGTAGACAGTAGACAATTTCAAAAATGATACATTGTGTCTTCTATGGTTTGCCATCAAGCCAACACACTAAGTGGCATTGCAAGGTGGCTACAGACATACTTAATGAATATGAAAATATACAGCTGTTTCTTAACTGTTCCTGTGGCCGCAGGTGTACGTGTAGGGCTACAATACAGTTGAGCTGAGTTCTAATCTATTACACTCCCAATTTTATTAATGCATGTCCACTCAATTTTAAACAAATAAAAACATGCAAGCATAATTATAAATAACATTAAGTATGTTTAGCAGTGGAGCTCATATGAATTATATATGTGACTGAGGGAATACTGAATATTATGTGTCTGTAATTATAATTGTCTTCTATGGCCTTACACAGCCTTGCTACCTCAGTGATACTCAAACACACATGAATGTATAAACCAGGACCTTGTCAGGTCACATACATACCTGGCTAGCCCCTCGATCTATCATGTGTATTTATGTATTATTAATGAGCATGTTCAGCAAGTACTTCTTCTGTGGCAAGAGTGAAACAGCACCTATGTTGAATAATGTGTTTTGTCTCTAATGCATATGTTAGAATACCACATTGTACAAATTAATTTTATCAGTGTGTAAAGCCACACAAAAATGTGTCAGGTTATATAATTTATATCCCCAATCATATCTGAAGAGTTAAATCAAGTAACGGGTACAGCAGCATCCATACCAAAAACCTAATGCCAGTTATCACATTCCTCTTCTTAGTTCATAATCTACTTTCTTCTCTGTCTGGCACTGTTGCTGTTCACTTAAAGTCACGCAAACCCAGTTGACAAGTTTGCGTACTAGCAGTAAACATGATAACAATGACTGGTGGGAAAAAACTAGTATCTGTTGCTGTTTGTCTTTATCAGACATGTCTGGAGCTAGAAGGAAGGCGTCCAATTTGGGGCTCAGAGGTGGGGTATCGAGGAGTTCAGAATCTTTATTGGACTCCTTGTAAAGTGCCACAGCCTAAGACTGCAGCAGGGGACTATACTAGCTCCGAGTACAAGCCTGAGGCATGGAATAGTCTGGCCAAGGCTGTTTTCAGTGTGACTGGCATTCCACCCACCAGACAACAGTCTAGGCATCACTATAATGACCTCAAAAGGTGCAAGTTGGGTATACTCAACCAGTTGCTGGATGAGTTTAGGACAGCTGATATCCCATGGTCGTGCAAGTATACAGATTAAGAGACTTTATATTAGACAGAAAGCTGCATATAGTCAAGACAGGTATGCATAATGCTCTTCTCTTTTTCTCACTTTTTCCTTCCACAGCTAATCAGGATATCCTGGTGAACAGGAAAGCCCATGCTGAGCATCTAGAGAGACTGAGGGAAGCAAGGAGTATGTATGCAGTACAACATAACTATTATTTAAACTATATAGCATAACTATTATTTAAATTATATAACATAACTATTATTTAAACTATATAACGTAACTATTATTTAAGCAGGGGAGCACATCTGTGTACACTCTATGGCTAATAGCTAATAACACAGAAACAATGGGCTCTGCCAACATCACAGGTTGCCTACAGCATGACTCAAAACATGGACCTAACAGACACAGTTGGATCCATACGTCAACACAGCCTCCAGGTAACCTATGCTCCCACAGAAGAGTGTACAGCAACATGCATCCTTCTGACCCGCGGGGGGGCATTACCTGATGCATGGAGTTATACACACATCCTGACTCCCCTCATCTGTGAGGTAGGCCAAGGAGTCCTCTAAAAGGACACAGGTAATATCCCAACTGTGTACTAAACCCATGTTTGATTTTTTCAGACTACATCATGTCTGTTACATCTGTTCACTGTCTTCAAGAGGGTTACCAAGGGCATGCATGATGACAACACTATCATCCTGTGTAACTTGACCTGGCCAAGGCATTTGACACAAATCAAAGTCAGGTATTACATAGAAACTGTCGCAAGTGGCCATAAACACCTATGTCGCCAAGTGGGTAGACAACTGGAACATATATATGACACAGAAAGATGTTGCAGTGTTTGAAGTCACCTCTATCTAGAGTCCAGTGACCAGATCCATACCTCAGGGCTCTGTGGTAGGCCCTTTCCAGTCCATTATTTAAGTGTCAGACATCAAAACTGAATTACACATCCTTTCTCCAACCAGCTTTGTGGATGACTACAAATTGTGGAAAATCATTGAATCCAAGTGTGGTATTGGTATAACGCATACAGTTTCAACACACACACAACAAAGGATTGATGCCACAGCCATGGGGATATGGTAAATGAAGGAAACTCATGGGGGGATTATTTCCATTATGAACGCAAATACACAAGATAATTATAATACAGACAATAAACCCCTGTGGGTAGACCTAATTATAATACAGACAATACACCTCTGTGAGTAGACCAAGCTGTATGCACACCTGTCAACTAGCCAGGACTGCTTGTTATTTCTAATACAGGTATAACAGTGTCTCTCTGAACACCTCCAGCAGATGTTACATTATGAAGGAGGTATGCTTCATTCCCCTCATAGATTACCGATAAATCATAATAGTTGTACAAGTGTATTCTTGCAGAACCATCTATGATCACCCACAATCACATATGTTATGTGGAAGACATCGGATTAATGGTGGTATTATTCTGATATTGTCCCCGATTGTGCATGCTTCTGTCTACTGTTGTCCTTGGGCCTGTTTCTATGTATCCCACTTGGCTGAGACCTCTGCTGACAATACATTTATATTTAGGAAACTCATTTTGCAGAGCTTCACAATGTGCTCATAATCCTTATTGTATATACCATCCTCAATATATGTCGTGTTCGTTGTTCATGTCAGGATGCTTATATCACAAAGTATCAGTTCCATTGATATGTTTCCTTTTGTGACAGTCACATAATATGTAATAACTGTGTAGTCTGTACTGTATTATGTCAATATGTGATTACTGTTCATGCTACAACTTTCTTCACTGACGTTCTCATCTGCTGTACATTATAATGTTTCACCTACCCTTTCTCCCTGTGTTCATTCCTACAATTTATCTGTGTGTCCCTTTTCACTATACATACTCTCCTGACTATGTATTTATAATGCAGTCTATGTACCCTTACTGATCATTTACATAACTTTATTCGGTGTGCCTGACACAGGTTTCCACAATACTCTGCACTGTATGCACATTCATGTAATGTGACCCTGGTAATCATTGTGGCATGTTGCTCAATCCTGCAGACCTAGTTTGACTGTAGGTGAACAGGTGTACATATCTGCAGGTGTCTGTGTTGCTTGACATGGTTTCATGGCCGACAGCACTGTTGCTGGCCATGAAACTGCCCTTGTTTATGTTTAAATGCGGTGCACAGCATGCACATGTAATCACTGCTGCTCACCGTGCAAACATGCAAACTCCATGTAGGCTTCTTGCTAAGCCTACATGGAGTATATTGAATCTCCAGTTACATCTTTAATTTATGACAAAAAAGAAAATTTATTTTTGTATTTTATCTGAAATGTAAAAAAACAGAATGGCTCAAGCTCAATACAATGAAATGTTAGGAAACAACAAAAGGTAAATAACACTCTTATTTCTCTTAATTCTAACTTAATATGGGATTCTTTGGAACAGTTTAGGTTATGCAGCATACTGCAAAATAAATCACAAACAAGTATTTTTTCCAAGCTTGGGATTCGGGAAAATCATATAATTCTATAACAGCAAGTCCATTCTTTCATTAACAGTTTGCTGCATGCCCGTGGGAAAGCACAATCATTGCTTCAAGCATAATGCTTTACTCACCTTATTTATATCCATCACTGTTTGGTCTGAAATGCAGACTGCAACATCCTATAGTGGTTGTCTTCTATTCTGTTTTCCTTGGTATTGCAATTTTTTTCCAAGACATAACTACTAAATAATTTTTTTTTGCACTTAAAATGCCCAGCACTAGCAATTTGCCAGGGTGTTATCAAATGGAAACCATAAGATAATTGCAATGCTCCTGATATTCAGCCTATGCTGTTTTGGTAACATATATATACCCAGTTGGTTGAAGCACTAGAAATAGGCTAGTCAGTTTGAATGTTTACAATGAAACAAGCACTTAAAGGATCACTGAAATGCGGAAGTCATTATGACTGGCTTTTGAATCAACCTGAGCGATGTGGATGTAATTATACAATGCAATAAAGTTTGTACTTCTTGACTGGAGTATAACTTAGTTCTGAAGAGTAAGGAACTTTGCCAATGAATAAATAATATAACAAGTTAATGGAAAGCTGCAGAAAGGACTGAGCAAAAATGTTCGCATTTCATCATATCTTGATCTTTAGTGCTATTCTAATGGCTTGAAATTACTTTAACTATGAAATAATGTTTTGTAATTTGCATGCTCCACAAATGGTTTGATAGGGATTGCCATACGGACATGATTTTGTTTTTTAATATGTCATTGGATACTGGCATGTTTAGTATCAACCTCTCTGTTTTTGTGTCCTTTGTTGTATGACATAGTTCAGGTCCAATACATTGGTCTGATTTTTCTTTTTCCTGCATTTACTTACAATTACACTGCTATGTTTGAATGGATCCTGTGCATTCCATGAAAACTGTGTTAATGTTTCTTTTTCATTGACATATTCTAATTTCTGCTGACTTTAAACTGCTAAAAATCCTTTAATGTTATATTTAAAATCTGATTCCACGTGAAGTAGATAAATTGCAAGTTTTGCTATGTATTTATTCAAAGCTATACTTCTAGCAGTCATGCACACTGTCCCCTGCACTGTCTTAATTAGGTATCAAGTCATCTGTGACTGACGGTTCTTACTGAGCACATATGTCAAGAAACCTTCAATCACCACCCACTGTTGAAAGCAACATTTTTTTAGTGTAAAATGAGAATATGTATCCATTTTAAAGTGGTTTTGCAGAATAATGGATTTGCTAATTATATAAAGATTTATCTGACAACTGTATGGAAAGGAGTTTTACTACAGCTCCATGTGTGTATGTGAGTGTATATGTGTGTGAGTGTGTGTGTGTGTAAGTGTGTGTGTGTGTGTGTGTGTGTGTGTGTGTGTGTGTGTGTGTGTGTGTGTGTGCGCGTGTGTGTGTTTATGCTTTCTAATACTTTACATCAAAAAGATAGTTTGGATGCAAAATTGTGGGTGGTGTTTAAAAGAGAAAAGTACAGACTGAGTGTGGTGACCCTTTGTCATACTGGTTGAAATAAATTCCTTTGAGGTCCAGCACTAGACTTGTGAAAAGGAAAAAAAAAAAACCAAATTTGGTAGGATCTTCAAATTTTGTGGCAGGAAAAGGGGAATGAAGAAAGTGAACGACACTGAAAGTTTTCTGAAATGCAATATTTTATCTGGGTGATGTTACAGGCAGAAAATGACTTTGATTTACTGTTTTGGAAAGTGAAGTTCTCTTTGCTTTCTCTAAGCTTCTTCTTAGTACAAGTTTAGAATTACTTTATTCAGGAGACTCTGTATCAGAGCTTCGGGCTGACAGATTTCTTATGTGGTCTCCATTCACCATCACATACTTGAAGTCACTTACACTGAGGCATGCTTTGCTGAAATAGTTACAGGAAATAGTTCATCGATGTGTGCAGTAATGTACTTCTTTCCTTCCAACTTAAAAAAAAGTTGTGTTAAGAATTAGCATTGCTAACAATGGTGCGTACCTCTTGATTCAACCATGATCCCTGTTATGCCTTATCGATGGGTCTAGAGGATATAAACAATCCAGAACTTAAATCAGAGATTCAGCAACAGAAAACGAAATATTTCTATGTGTGAGACTTGTCAGCAACCCAGGAGTCCTTTCATTTTTTGTATGTGTGCTTTCTTTCCTTCTCTGTCTCGTTTTTAGCTTTGTAAGCCTTCTAAAATTAGATCCATGCTTTATGAAGGTTATTACATCACTGAGAATGATTAGTGGCTGGTGGTTCCTAGATTCTAGATCAGGCTGACTTTTTTTTCTGGAGATATGTCTTTAGTACGTACTTCTACTATTTCTTTCAGCCTCTACAGAAGTATTGGATCATACGTAAACTGGCAATACATACATTGTTTAGGAAGCTGAGAGTCAAGCACCTGCATCAAACATCTAATCCAGTGGATGTCAAAAAATCAGTGTTTCAGTGCTAACTTCTCCCCCTTAGACAAGCATAGAGATGCTAATCTGGTGGACTTTCCACTCTATATCTTAGAACTTTCCCAGGTATCATAAGTGGCAATTTTTCAGAATTTTTAGACAATGTGACTGACTGCGTAGACTCCTTAACTAGTCAATTAAAACCATAACAATAGAAAGCCAAAATGCCTTAAATTTTGGAAACTACTGTCCAGTACTCGTACTTACTTCAATAGGGAAAAATGGGATAGTACTATATAATTAGGCACTTGACTGCTTATCCAAATGCAGAATTATCAGCAAAGAGCAATGTTTCTCCAGGTCAAACTACCGTACCACTAGAGCTCTGTTGTTACTCACAAATCTCATCCATAAAAACTTAATGATGACTTCCTGACAGATGCCGTTTTGTGGTCTTAAAGTAAAGCTTTTGATGGTATAAACCACAACCTTCTCTTAGTACAAATTTTGCTTTATTGCATTTCAGCAATATTTTATTTATTTATTTATGAATTTGTATTTATTTTAATCTGAAAAGAGCAATGTTCTCAGTGGACCATTTTCAGACTGAGCCCAAGACTAAAAACTCCAAATCATTACAACCAAAAGATAATATTTAGAGTAATGATAAAATATTGTGATTAATAAAGTAAAAGACATGTTAGTAGTTTATACTGAAATTAATAGCAGAAGATAAGCATTTGCAAGTACATTACAAAGAAAAACATAATTACAGCAATGCTAAAATGCTGTGATTAACATTTAAGAAGGTAACAACTAAGACAAGTACATGAGTGCACTGTGTTAAGAGAATAGATACAGGAAATAGTTCATCATGCTGGTTATTGCTGGCCTTGAAGGGATACTGTTGCATAGAAAAGCAGTGGCTTATTGGACCTCCTCTATGCTTGAGCATGATAGATGGTTAGGGGCTAAGGAGAGAGAGAAGGGAGAGGGACTTGAGAAGCAGGAAAGGATCAATGTTATATCATGAGGAAGCACAGTGCCCTGCAATGTCTGAACTTCCTGTTAGGGCAGAACAAACATAATGGCAGTAGCAAACACTGAAGCTTCCCCCATTATGACCACATTTTACCTCCCTCTCTCCCACAGACAGCCCTCAGGAAATACCCTCAACCATAACTTCCCCAGTTACCACTAGGGAGCAGGTCCTCAAAGCACTTTTTAAGGCCAAAATACTGCATGGATAGGCACATATAATATCCCAGGATACCTTCTAAATATCGTACAACATGACCTATTATGAGCACTAGAATTACTATTTGACTATGACCTTCAGACAGGCTTAATGCCAAGTAAATGGAGGATTGAAACTGTCATCACTCTGCACAAGGATGGGGCACCTACACACCCAAGTAAATAGCGAACCATAAGTTTGACTAGTCTCATATGCAAAGCCATGAAAAGAATTATCATGGAAATGCTAAATAATAATATAGGAAATTTTTAGACACCAGATCCAACTCAGTTTGGTTTTGTCAAGGGCAGGTCATGCTACTTAACCTGGTGGACTTCGACAAGGTCACTAAAGCAATGGATGAGGATAAAATTATACATACTGCCTACCTTTACCTGTTTAAAGCATTCATCACAATACTCCACTGCGGCATTGTAGACAAACTCCCCAAATTAGGTATAAGCCCCTATGTCACCCTCTGTATATCTACCTAGCTTAAATATAGGACATGAGAAGTTAGGATAGGGGAGTTTACCTCCATAAAAAGGCCAGTCTTTAGCACAGTCCCTCAAGGTTCAGTGCTGGGGTGCTTCTTTTTGGCATCTACTTCTCTGAAGTCAAGACCAACATCAAGGGCCTCTGGCTGACCATGTTTACAGATGATTGCAAACTAGGCTCCATCACAGAATCTGTCAAAGACAAAATACCCTCTAAGAAGATTTGACACAGACCAATAACTGGTGGCAAAGCCATGGTCTAAAACTCAATGCCAAGAAATGCATAATAGTATCCTTTGGGAAGATGGATACACCTGGAAGCTACCACATTGATAATAGACCCCTATGAGTAGACCCAGTGGTGAAGGATATATGAATGCATATAGACAGTAAACTGGCCTTTGACTGCCATGTGTCTATGATAGTAAGGAAATCATTCCGTGCTGCACACCTCATAAACAAAGGTATGGCATCTAGGTCCAACAATGTCATTGTTCTGCTGTAGTCAGCCCTCATTAGACCAGTCACTGAGGACAATGCCCCCTTCAGCATGTACCTGTTAAATGATATACAGAGACTTAAGTGATAAAAAAGAACACAGAGCACAAACAACATGTCTTAAGCAGATCGCCTGCAAGCCTAAAAGCATCCTCTGATCCCACTCTTATAGACCTGTTGCACATCCACAAAGCAAGTAGCATCATAACTACCATATGTATGGACCTAAACCTCATCTGCAAGATAAATAGGACATGTTGGAGAGAGAGGTTTGTGTCTGAGAGACTACCCCTTCTATAGAACAGGCTTTCCATCCATGTGAAGCAAAATCTTCCCTAATCCAATTCAATTGTAGCTTGGACCAATGGATGTGGAATTAAAAATGTACTCCTGGTTTGACACTTATGTCTCTATTAGGTAGATGCAGCCTGTAAGTGTTGACCACTCATGCCCAAGCCTAAATATATCCCTTAAAATAACCGCAGACTTTCAAATATTCTCAGATACATTTGCATGACATGTTTAGGCTTAAAAAGGCCCCCTGCAATTATTAGCCTAATAATCAGCTATGAACCCATGAACTATGTATTACAAAGTTCCTAAGGCACCATTTTAATTACAAAATGGGGGTCATAAAATCATTGAATTATACCTTAGAAAATCTGACTGAGGGTAAAATTGTGAAACAGAAAGGGAGCTGAATTTGGGTTTAATGGGTTGGCATAATGGTTAAGGTGTTTACCTGACAGATAAAAGGAACAGGGTTTGATTTTCACCTTCAATTGAAATTGACTAGGTTTAAAATTGGCTTAGAGGGGCAGCTGGCCTAGTACTTGTCTATGAACCTATGAAAGTAAACACTGAGAAAAGTGGTACACGTGAGAGGTATGCAGTAACCTCTTGCAACTGGGAAGTGCAGGAACTGAGAGAAGAATGATACAAATGCAGTTGTTTTGTGAAACTGTAATGTAATTATAACCAGACAGCATGGAGAAATTCATCCACTAAGTCCTTGTTATATGTTAGAGAGGAGCTGTCTTTCACACAGGGTCTCTTGTTTAAGGGTGACAAACACATTATTCCATTTTATCTAAGACATCAAATGTTGCTGAAAGTACATAAATCATATCTGGGAATACTGAAGTACAAAGAGACAGTCAGAGATATCACGTATTAGCCCAGCATTACAGTGCAGTAAAAACATATGTGTAAGACTGCAATCTCTGTAGCATGCAAAGGAAGCAAAACCAGAAAGAGTAGTCATTTCCACATAAATTCCAACACTGCCATAGTTAAAACTGGAAGATAATTTATTTCAACACAATAACCTCAGTTTTCTAGTCTGTGTTACTTACTTCTCTAAATATCTGAAAGTTATTCTGATTAAGCGTACTTCTTGGAGCTTTTCTCCCCGGGCCTCTGCTGAAAAAGAGCTTTAGCTCAGTCGGACATTCCCAGTCAACAAATGTAAAATAAATAAATATTGCTATGTCACTGATTAATGTGTTTGAACTGATATTTGATAAGACATAGTGCATCAGAACTTGCGATGTCAGACAGTGGTCTACAGCTTATAAATCCGAAATTCAAGCATTTTTCAAAAGTGTGAGATTTTGAACATGTTACATCATGTTTGAGGTATCTACAGTATACTGAGCAGGTTGAGCATATGATTTAAATTATAAAGAATGTTCCTGAAAAAAACATGAGGCATCAAGTCAAGAGGACTGTTACCTAGCAACGTTAGAAAATAGGAATTCAGCACTGAAGGATTTAGGACTTTTACCACCTCAGTTATTGATAGAGAGACAGTTGAGAAGAAAGCTTACAACATCAGTTTCAGTAATGGTAGCAGAGCATGGGATTCTAGTAACACAACTTCAACAGAGAATACAACCGAAACAGAAATAAACTATTCAGTGAATGAAGTGCAAGAATGCGTTATTATTAAAGGAAGGATAAAGGGACAACATTTTACTGAATCAGACATTTGGTCAGAGTCGCAGACTCAAGAAACTGTGATTCACAACACCTGAACCCAAGATCTTATGAGATAAAGGGAGGTGACATGCATGTATATAGATAAATTGTGGACAACTGTTGGAATTACCAGAGCAAGCTTCTTACCAAAGAAGTAGATGAATGGATAAGAAGGAACTGTCAGATATTGTAGTGACGTCTTCAGGAATAAACCTTCATCTACAATGATATCTGCAGTTGCTCTATAAGCTGAGACCATGAACAGCCCACTGAGAAACAACCAAGGGAAAGAAAATGGGAGAAAAAGCCTAAAGGCAGATGCTTCCCTGTGAAACTTAAACATTTAACAAGGGTGGGAGGGCGGGATCCTGGAAGCCACTGCTGTGAAGTGGAGGGATAGTGCAGCAGTCACCTAAATAAAGGAAAGAAGCTACGCTCCACCCTTGCTCAGCTCCTAGACAAGCAGGCTTATGCGTAAGCCTTCCTTGTCCTCTAAGCTGAATTAATAATAACACCATAATTGCAATGTGATCATTTTTGGCTCAATAATCAACATCACTGTTAATACAACAAATTAACTTCATTCTCACTACATAAAACACAATTTACACCTTTTCCTTAAAACCAGTTGGCATATCCAAGCCCATTCCAGATCAGTACTGATGTGTCTGGGCACATAAACCCAAGCTGCCTCAAACCTGAAATCAATATTCTTAATGTTTGTCTCTCACCCCCCAACACCACTTACCTTGGGCATGGCTTAAACCTGAAAACACACTGCCCATGTGAAGAGGCCAGTGAGAAACAACTTGGGGAGGAGGAGGGAAAAGCCTAAAGTCAGCCACCAAATGGCATGACCATGCCATTCCCCCCCTTTCAGTGGCCACCAAAAAGCTTTAGAAAACACCCATTAAAACATTAATAGAAACAGCATCAAAATATTTTTCAACTGCTAATGTAATGCCCAAATTAAATAGATCAAATCCTAGGTTGTTAAAATGCACCCCATCATGGTAATAAAAATCTTTATTTGGTTTATCCAGGTCATTTTGCTTGATCACATGAAATCTGACTTCAGTTGCTGAACAAGCTCCCCTGTGGTTTATGAAGTGCCTGGAGGCTTCAATAGCTCTCCCACCTGGCTCAATCCCACTGAATTCTAGGTACAATCTCAGACCAGAACAACACCATTTGACAGTACAATGCACACAGTCTTTGAAGATGAGACAAAATTCTGGCTAACAAAATCCTTTTGGGGGTCAAAACTAAGTAATTTTTCCCTAAGTGGATAACCAAAGCCTGGGGAAGAGTCCTATTAACTAAAACTTGAGGCCATACCCCCCAAAACTGAAACCAAGAAAGCCCTGAGAAACCAAAGTGGTGAACTGACCAAGGGTTATGTTCCAAAGAGCCAATAAATCCTGATGGATGAGGCAAAACCTTGTAGGCTGCTTTACTGATGAATGAGTGACCCAAGATCTTGATAAGTTATTATCCTGAAACACAAAATCAAGCTGTTAATGCCTAAAGTATGCCAAAAAAACACCTCCCAGACAACCACATCCCTTTTCTTTTAAGCACTTTGGTAGAATGCCCTTCCATTGCTAAATCAGATGAATGCCCTATTCTGAAGGAATTGGAGGAGTACCCTTCCAAATTTATACCTTGATATAAAAAGGGTTTTGTCCAGGGCCAAGTTAGCATTTACCCATTTAACAGGCTTGCCAGACAAAGGTAAAAACCAAGCCTGTTCTGGATGCCCCAACAGACAACCTAATATGCAGACTGAGCCAATGCACTGGACAAATGACCAGTGGCCTGGCTTTATCAGGACAAACTTGATTACCCCTACCAGACTGGTCAGTTTTGGATTTTCCCAACCAAATCAACAGGAACTTGATATGAATAACCACAACCTCCCAGTGTAAAGAATTTAACAATTCACTGGCATGGAAGGCCTAAGCATAAAGATAGTCGAGCAAAGCCACCCACATGGTAAGTGAGTAAAAATCACCAATTGAGATAAATAATCCTTTAACAATGACAACCAGGAGATGATGACCTGTTGGTTTCCTGATATTTTTGGGGCCCCTAGGGCATTCACCCAGCCTTTAAGTATTCTGGGGAATAACCAATGGCCTGAATACTCTGTAAGCCCTAGCAGGCATACTAACCAGCCCAGATCTGACAAATGTATGTGGAGTTTACTAGGAGTATTGTCTTTGTAACATCTGTGTACCAGGAATTGCATTAACAAGGGAAAACCCCAATTTCTATTACTCCTGAGTAATGAAATATAAAAAAAAACTTTAAGAGATTGAAATGATGATGAATACACCTTTTTTGTATTCTTTGCCCAAGAATTTGATACTAGGGATATGACTATTCTTCTCCAGTCAACCAGACTTCTAAAGGAACTAATATTCCAAGAAGTTTCACATCCCGGGCCAACTGGCAAAACCTGGCAAACTGAAAGAGGGATAAACTGTCAGCAATACTATTATCACATGTGCATGCTTGAAATAGTTAAGTTGATGTGCAAACACAACAAGACCAATAATCTAATGACAGAATGCACCCATTTGGACTTTGTGGAGCATTTGTTTAAAGTGTGAATTACTGCCTGGTTATCCAAATGAAAAGACACCCTGCAATTCCTCAAATGTACTTTCCATGTCAAACTGGCAACCCATATTGGAAAAAATTCCAAGAATGTAATGTCCTTTTTCCTTTCTAGGGTCAAGGACTTGGTGGTCATTTTACAGCAAACCCATTGCCACAGAAATAATGGCCCATCCCAACACCAGCACAGCATCAGTGAAAAGTCTGAAAAGTTGTAATTCTCTGGATGAAACCCAAGGGGATTGCCAGAAAGATACCCTGTTGTGCTGGTTCAAAAAGGAATACCACAAGTGGAGGTCCTCTTTGACTCTGCATGTTATTCTCACCTGATAATACTTGGGTTTGCTACCGTTTAATAAATCTGAGATTGCTTGAAGAAGTTCTATTTGGGGAAATGGCCTTGCAAGCAAAGTTCAATAACCCATGAAGCTGCATTACCTCCACCAGCTTAGCCTTACTAGCCCCAAGAAACTTCCGTATCATGGCTTTGAGATGATCCACCTTATCTGCTAGAAGTTTGAAGGACCTTGAAGTAACATCCACTGTCAATCCTAGAATTGTCAGTTCTTGGGCAGAACCCTCCAACTTATCCTTGGACAGAGGAACCCCCAACCTAACACAAATGCCTTTCAATATTGACATCCCCTCCACAACCCCTTCCTTGACCTCTCCTCCTATCAAAAAAATCATCCAGATAATGGATCGCTGATTGCCATGGAGCCCTTTGCTGCCAGCATCAATGAATGGCTGTGCTAAATAATTTGAAGGTGGCACAAGCTACAGTGAAACCCATTGGCGTGGCCATGTCAAAGTAAAGTTTCCCATCCAACTGAAAACCCAACAATGGCCAGTCTTCTTGCCTGATTATAAGAAGGTGAAAAGCTTATTGGAGATCTAACTTACATTGCCAGGGGTTGGAGTGTCTTGAAATTGTAACCACTACTTACTCAAGGGAAGTATAGTACAATTTAGATTGGTCCTTACCAAATGAAATCATTAACAGATGCACCAGCTGGATGGGGAATATGGCAGATTGATCTAAAGTCGCCCTCCTTTTTGGAGAATAAATCAATTGGGGAGATTTTGAAAGAAGGTCGGGGGGGGGGTGTGCAAAGGGGCCCAACATCACTTAATAGTTCTTTCTTGATTAGTCGGAAGGCAATGCCCTCACAACAATTTATCAATAACAGATTTATAACTGGTCTGCAATCTAAAATAACCAATGAACCAATCCTGGAACCATTTGTAAAACCCTCAATAAGAAACCACACAGCTTCCCGGATGAGATATGCTGACAGCACTTGTACCACTGTATCTAGCTTGACTGAGGAATAAGAATGCCTGACCCCTAGCTTGTCCCCTAAACCTGATGATGCTTGAGCAACAAAAAATATTTTTTCCTGGTTGGATTATTCTGAGAGGAGGTTATGGTATTTTCCAGATATGTGGATGGGTGTAGCTTCTACCAGCATCTGCTGGATGGGTGCCCTTTGCCACAGGAAGAACATAAACGAGGGAATTTACAAGGCAGTCAGAAGCACTTGCCACTGTTGAACACCCAGCAGAGCTTAGTCTCGCCTGGACCTATGGTGGAAACGTCATTCTCTAAAGTATTAGGTTTATCTAACATGGCACTTAGCCAGGTATCAGGATGCCTTTGCTCCCATTTGATGGATTTGTTTACCGCTTTCAGTTTCTTAAACCTCTGATCAAGGATGACCATGCTGTACTCCCTTTTACATGATGTGCTTCCCTAATGGACAAAAAATACACAAGCAAAGGTAAGGCTTGACTGGGATCCTTTTCCATGATAATAGCCATAAACACCATGAAACCTAAAGACCACATGTCCCAGTTTCTAGTCCTAACCCTGACTGATGCATTCTTCTCTATTGCCTCTAAGGCTGCCATTAAGTCCTTTGACCCACGGTTATCAGCCTAGATTATATGAAAAATAAGTTTGGTATCCACCAGGTCAAAAATGTTGATGAAATCCCCTTTATAGATTTTAAATTTGATACCTAAAGGCATGTGATCATTAATGTGAGAACCCTGAATTGTATTACCAGAAAGGTTGATGAGGGCCATGGGTGACAAAAACTGAGTAATGTTCGGGTCAGGGTCTGATGAAAAAGAGTCCTTCGGCACAGGAGAGGCAAAGTCTGTCTGTTTGGTTCATAATGGGGGTGGAGGCAGGCCCAAGGGAGGATGTCCCTGGCAGACTATTAGACAGTACATGCATGAGACCAAAATTCCTCTCCAAAGCTAAATCAAATACTCTCACCCTACTCTCTTTTGGAAGAGAATTGATAAACTCTTCAAGATATTCCTCAACTGACTGCCCCTATCACTGACATTCGTTTCAGACTCCCCACTTGTAATATTACCTTTGGAGACAGCTGTGCTATCCCTTAAGGCAGCCATGTTTTCTCCCATAACTGCAACATCTTTTCTAGCCCATCTGTTTGATTTCCTAGGAGGGTTGGTTCCCGACATTGACCTCATCTTCCATCACTGACAATGGTCATTTTCTCCTGAATGACACCTGGTCCTGTGTCTGGACCACCTGTAATTCCACAAAAATACCCTGTGTCTCATGGGTTAACTGATAACATTGGTCTTTGAGTATCTGGAGGGATGAGGTACCTGCAAATAAAATTGGAAAAATATATTACAGTAACCCCACACAAGTCATTACATTAACCTGTGTCACAAAGTATTAACCTGCCAAGGCAATGGAACCTAACTGTCTCTTATTACTGTATGGTTATAATACTCCCTGCTTAAGATGAAATATGTATAATTTGCATTATTATATTTATTTTTTTATAGCTTATTTTCTTTTTGTTTTATTTAATATGTTTACTTGTAATTTCTTCCTGTTCTTGTTTGTCCATCAAGCCCCACTTAATTAAGCAGCTGAAGCAGAAAGCTGTACATAAATTAATGCACCTAGGAAAATTCATTAGAATTCAGCAGTACTACTTAATAACAATGAGATGGTGCCAATACTTTTTCCAGATTCTGGGCGCACTGCTGCTGCACTGGTTCCAGAATGGAATGCTATTATGATTTCTCCTAATTGAATAGAATCTTTCTTCCAACAAATGCAGGGCCAAGTTAACTAGAGTGTAATTCTCTCTAAAGTTATCCATGTGAAGGATGAACTTGATGCATCACCAGCCGAAAAGCAAAACCAAACACCAAAGTGGGAGCCCAGTACATAAAGAAACCAAAGCCATCCTCCACTAAGCTTGGCCATACACAAGTGCACCCTGCACCCCCCCCAAAAGCTGTTTACACACACACACACACACACACACACACACACACACACACACACACACACACACACGCACGCACACACGCACACACACACGCACACACACACACACACACACACACACACACACACACACACACACACACACACACACACACACACACACACACACACAAAACCACACACACATACACACACAGTAAACTTACAGTACCACAATACCTTATGTGCACCCAGGTTGAAACAAATGTTTTTATATAACATTGCCTTAACTTTTATTTTCTATCTGTCTTTCTCTCTCTTTTTTTTGTTATTAAGGTCCTTTGTATCTTATACAATGACACTATACCCTCCTGAAAAGACTGCCACACTCCCAATCCAGTGACACTGTGTATGGCACGTGCCCACCTTGATTTTAACCTCCAACAGAACACATTGACCAATAAATTCCATTTGTAGTGACATACTCATCAAGATTTGCGAGTGGAAATGCTCCCATATCAAATACTCGTAAATAACTTCTATGTTCGATAAGTGATAAATGCACAACCTGGATTTTCCTTTTAAATGACTAATGGTAATATCAGTACTGAGAATTATTATCAAGAACCATAACATTTCTTTTTTTTTTTTATTTATAGCACAACATGTACTGCAATGAGATAAGTAACATTCTGTGACACTGGACAGCTGGGATGCAACTACCAACTGTACCACAATAACCCTCTCACAACTGAACCTCCTCACTATACACTATTCCGGCACTTTTCCTAGATATTTAACCATTAGTTTAACTTTAATATATATTTTTGTTTAGTTTTTTAAACATGTCAATTGCTAGCTGTCTGCCCTGTCCCCAGAACGACATTGCTAATTGAGATGACCTATACTCATCGCATATTATTATTTTTTTTTAAACACAAATATTCTGGCTTACCTGTTTGGTTGCTGATGGCATGCTTCATTTCCTTATGCTGCAACAGAAAGATGACCTTATCTTGCAAGCCACTGCCGTGAAATGAAGGGATAGTGAGGTGTTCACCTAAATAAAGGGAGGAACCTATGCTCCGCCCTTGCTCAGCTCACGGACAAGAGGGCAGGTAAGCCTTCCAAGCTGGATCAGAGATGGAATCTACCAGTGGATTATTTCCGAAATTGTTGCAGTCTGCCTTCCATGATGCTGTTATTAAAAGTGGTACTGAAGTAAGGAAAAAGACACTCATTACTATATTTGCTATGATAGAACTGATTAAGAAAACATCCCAGTATCAAGACTATACAAAGTACCAGTTAAAGGCTTTTCTATAATATAAAATATATAATAGTCCCATGAGTCACAACCAATAGTTGAAAATACACCTTTTTTAAAAAATATATGTTTCTATGTAGAGTATAAATGTAGGTGATATCCATCTTATTTTTAATAAAAATACATACATGCATACAAATAAGACTGTGGTGGTGGTGCTGCGGTAGCGTTGTCTCCTCACAGTTAGACGTTGCCCGTTCGATTCTCAGTTAGAGCGTCTTCTGTGTGGCGACATGTGTGAACGGGCATTCCTTCATTGAAGGTTGTGTGTTAGGCCCAGCAAGCCAGCACGTAAAACTCTACTGCCAATCATTAGCGGACCGGAGTTCCACTGTGGCGACCCCTAACCTGGAAAAGCCGAAAGACACAAACAAACATACATGCATACAAATATTTCAAGCACTGCCCTTCTAGCCTGTCAACCTACCAAAACAGTTGTTACCATAATAAGAGTCCAGGCTGTTCTTAAAAATATGTAAAATAGTGTTTGCTTTAATGTAGTCTGGTAGTCTGATCTCCCAGAGAACCAATTACTACACTTCTCATTCCTACATACTCTTCTGCATAGGTTGTTTGACGATTCTCTACTACTTTTTGATAACCCCAAACATTCTTAGAGATAGTTGTCTCTAAATGCGTTGTACATCTGAATAAGATCCCCTCTTAAATATCTATAAATGACTTTATACAAGTTCAGATATTTTAGTCTTTCATAATAACTTAAATTTTCACATCCATGGATGTTCTTGGTATATTAACGCTGTACTCTTTCCAGTTAACTCATGCTTGTTTTTTTAAAATGGTTTCTATATTGCTTTTCTATACTCAGGTTTGGATCTAATGTAATTAGCAAACAATGACTTCATTATTTCTGATTCCCTATACTTTATAAATCATTTTATACAACCTATAGTTCTGTAATTATTATTATCCAATTGATTGGTATGATTAGAAAAACTCATAGCTGAATCTACCCATATACCCAGGTCCTTAAATGAGTCTACAGTTTTAATCACTGTGCGCTGTATTAAATATTCACCTTTTAATTAATGTCTCTCAAATCTCATATGCTTTGTTTTTGATGTATTTATCAGCATATTATTCTCATATGCCCAAATGGTTAATTTAGTCAAGTTATTTTGCAGACATGCCCTACCTGTAACACATGTAATTAGTTTACCCAATTTCAAGTCATCTGCACATAGACTGTGGAACACCTGAGATGAAAAAGATAGGTCTGAAAGATTGTCATGTCCTATTTGTAAGACATGCAGTTATCCATCTTATCAAGTGTAAAGCAATACCTAGTTGTTATAATTTACTGATCTGATGCTAAAGTTAAATCGATATAAATTATATCACAGCATCATTTTTCATTCATAGCTGTTATTATATTGTTATAGAACATCATGTTACAGGTGGTAATAGATCTATTTTCAACATATGCATGCTGGTATATAGTTTCAAGTCCTAATTCTGACAATAACTTATCCAGTATTACCTTCTCCATTCTTTTTTCACAACATGAAAGTACACTTAAGGGTCTATATGATTCTGGGTTTGTCCTACTCTCCTTTCCCTTAAAGACAGGTTTAATAAGTGCATGTCTCCAATCTTGAGGAATCTCCCCATATTTATTTGACCTAGTGAATAATAGATATAACGGTACTGTAAGTTGTTGCTGAAGTGTTCTCAGGTCATTGTTACTTATTCCGTCTTCTCCCTGTGCTTTGTTTGGATCAAGTTTGCACAGTTCTTTTTCAATATAATCTATTTTGATTCCAGTATCTGAGGTTACCCGGATATCACCAGAACAGCTTATCAGCCCCTTTCTGGAACCAAACTGTTTTCCATAAGATTTTGTAAATATACTTACTATCTGCTGTGCCTGAGAATAAATTTTAGAATCTACATACAGTTTAGCAAGTTGTATGTCTTTACTCTTTCCGCATCTTATGTATCTATAAAAAGGTTTCCAATTATGCTCAATATCTTTATATAAATTTTCTTAAATTTTTTCTTGATTTTGTCTCACACTATGCTTAATTTGTCCAGCTTATTTATCTCATCTTTCAAAATCGTAGTTCAATCTCTTTTCCATTTCCTATATTTTTTGTCTCTCACCTTAATCGGGTATCTTGTTCTTGTGGAAATATATCCTCCTGATATTTATTTATTTATTTACATTTGTTAACCGGGAGTGTCCGACTGGACGTAGGTCCATTTTCAGCGGAGGCCCGGGGAGAAAAGCTCCACAGTTAAAATAAACAGACAGTAGTTACATTGGATTACATAGCGATTAACAATTTAACATAGCAATTAATTACAACATATTTACAGATGAAGAACATAGTACATCAGTAGACAACTAGAATCTTTATCTTTGAAGTACATAACAGACATTAACAAATGTTACAAGAAGAAGTTCCTGCTGTATAATAAGTACTAGGCTTATGAGCATCTGAGATTGCTATCATCAAGGTAGTTAGTGGAGTGGAAAGAATGGTAGTGGTTGGATGGGGTGGGTGATATTACAGTGGGAGTTGCAAGGGCATAGCCAGCATGTTTTTAGGTGCGCTTTTAGTAAAGTTTTGAAGTGGGTGCATGATGGTACGGAGGTAATTGTGGGTGGGAGAGAGTTCCATAATTTGGCTATGGTGCAAGAGAATAGAGATATTAAACATTTTTTTATTTTTTGCCCTTTGACAATTTCTCTTTCAAAACTTTTCACATTCCTCCTGCAGTTTTTCCACTGAAGGCATCACTCCAATTAGTTTTACATAGTAGCTGTTTTGCTTCCATATAACCTGCGATTAGCCTTCTGTGCATTGGTTTAGATTTCAGTTTGGCAGAATCATCTAGCAACAAGTTAACCTTTATAACACCATGATCACAGTGGTAAAACTTGACATGAACGAACAGTAGTTTCTTTAGGAAAGCAAACAATGTCTACTATGTTCCTTTTCCTGGTAGTTTTTTTACAGTCTGAAGCAACTGTTGTTCATGGACACACAGTGTGACTCATTTCCTTATTAATGTTGCTGAATTAATGTTATTCCATGTGGTTCTGGTAAGTCTAAGTCCTCACTACTATTATTTTTCTCTCTCCTGTGTTTCATGTAAGAAATGTGTGAATTCCTCTAGGTCATAAGCACTTAACTTTGGTGGTCTGTACACTCCAACAAATGCTATATGTTACAGGGTGGTCTGTATTGTCACAGTTATGCAATCTATGGTATTGGTGTTATCAATGAACGTGTAGTAATCACAGGTCTCATAGTTATCTTTAATCCCTATCATAATACCTCCACCTAGGTTTTTGTTAGAATGTTTGTTCCAGTAAAAACATTTATACGCTGACAGAACTGGTTTCCAGTCATTGTTCTTTAATTATGTTTCACAAACAATAACAACATCACCCTTATGAGAATGTAGCAAATTTTCCAATAATAAAACTTTATTATTAATGCTCCTTGCATGAAAAACCATCAGTGATGCATCACATGTTGCTGTCTGTGAACTGTTAAATTGTCATCCTGGAAAAATTCCTGCTTTGTGTTTGTCAAATAGTGAAGAATATCTGCTGTAAAACTTATCTTCCCTGATTTTGACAAATGTATACCATCCTGTCTGAACACGTGTTCCCAAAATTAGACCCGGATGCTCTACACATTCCCATTTTTAAAACAGGACATTTTTTTATGTAGGTATTTACCTAAAAAATCTTTTCATTCATGGTGACCCGACTCTCCTTTCTGTATACGAATTGTGAAAAATACATCCTAACACCAGTACAAGCTATACAATCTAGGGCTGTAAGTTCCCTACTAAAAGTCACTGCCTTGTAGATAAGATCATTCGTACCAACATGAACAAAAACAGATCCATACCTCCTTACATTAAGCCATTCTAAGGCTTGTCTCATATCCTCTATTCTTCTCTGCAGATATAAGTATCAGTTCCTCTAATAACTGAATCACCAGTTACAAGAATATCTTTTTCATCCAGATCTGAAGAATCTTCATCTTCTAATACAATAATATCTGCTCCATCAATTGTTACAAAAGAATGATCTTCATCACACTTAATCATATTAATCCCACTGTGTTCATTGCGTATTACATTTGCAAGTATAGAATTCTCATCCAGCTGTACATCCACAACTTGAGCCATGTTGTCAATGTGTATCTCTCCTCTTTTTTTCCTACAGAAATGTTCTTTAGTCCTTCCATGTTTAGTATTGATTTCCTTCTGTTTTCTACCTTCTCTTTTGGAAACATGCTCCCTTTTTCTGTAGAGTGAAGGTTTTCTAATATAAAAAATGCTATAATGCCCTGTAATCTGTGTGTTATGTAACAAAGCAGTGTCCTTTTTAGTATGTATTCTCTTTACTTTACAAAATGTATCAGTTTCTTTTTCTTCTTTGTTATAAGTTGTGAACTTCCTACTTTCTTTTTTTTTTAATTTCCTCCTGAACACTCTGAATCCTCATATTGCTAAATACTTGCATCCAGAATTCCAAAGTTATCAGGAGCATCATCTTGTTTCATAGGGGTTGAATGATCTTTTACAGACAATAGCCACATCCTTTCTTAAATGTGTTCTGTTTGCTCGTTGCCCAACATTATTTATCTCACTCGTCCAGCCATTAATATATATAACAACAGTTCTCCAAGCTGTGCCAATTATACAAGTGCAATCATCATCAAGTCTAGATTTAGTACTAACAATGGTAAGCAAATCATTCAACTTTTGATATGAGGAACACAGCTAACCAGTGCATCAGGTGTAATCTTTAAATATACATATCATTTATTACATACAAGATATTTATGCTTTAGTAAATCATTAATGGCACACTCATTTAAGAATTCCATATTCAGCTTCAAATGAATCTTCTTCTTTTTCTTTCAACTGCTCCCGTTAAGGTCACTGCAGCGGATCTTCTGTTTCCATTTCATACTGTCCTCTCCATCTTGCAGTGTCACACCAAACACCTGCATGTCCTCTCTCACCTCATTCATAAACCTTATTTTAGGTCTTCGCCTTTTCTGAGTGGCCTAGTGGGCTAATGCACTGCGCTCTTACCTAGCACATCCACCCTTAGCATCCTTCTCCCAATATACCCATCCCTCCTCAGCACATGTTCAAACCAACTCAATCTCTCCTCTCTGGCTTTGTCTCCAAACCATCCAACCTGAGCTGACCCTCTAATATACTTATTCTTAATACTGTCCATCATCATCACCCCCAATGCAAATCTTAACATCTTTAACTCTGCCACTTCCAGCTCTGACTCCTATCTTCATCAGTGCTACCGTCTCCAGTCCATATAACATAGCTGGTCTCATTACTGTCTTGTAGACCTTCCCTTTCACTCTTGCTGGTACTCACCTGTCACAAATCACTCTTGACACTCTTCTATACCCACTCCACCCTACCTGCACTCTCTTCTTCACCTCTCTTCCACACTCACCATTACTCTGAACTGTTGATCCCAAGTATTTAAACTCATCCACCTTTACCAACTCTACTCCCTGCATCCTCACCATTCCTCTATCATTCCTCTCATTCACACACATATATTCTGTCTTAGTCCTGCTGATCTTCATTCTTCCCCTCTCTAGAGCATATCTCCACCTCTCCAGGGTCTCCTCTACCTGTTCTCTACTCTCACTACAAATCAAAATGTCATCCACAAACATCATAGTCCATGGGGACTCCTGTCTGATCTTGTGTGTCAACCTGTCCATCACCATTGCAAATAATAAAGGGCTCAGAGCTGATCCTTGATGTAATCTCACCTCCACCTTGAATGTATCCCTCACTCCTACCACAGACTTTACCACTGTCACACTGCCCTCATAGATGTCCTGTACCACTCTTCTCTGCCACGCCTGAATTCCTCATACAATAGCACTGTTCCTCTCTAGGCAACCTGTCATATGCTTTTTCTAAGTCCACAACAATTCAGCTTCAAATGAATAAAAAAATGATAAAAGAAAAGAATGATCAAAATAATTTACCACATAATTCAAAGAGAACTTAAATCAACTTCTGTGAGAAAAATCACACAACCAATACACAACTAAATAATAAAGTAAGTACAGTAAGGTTGTTGCTCTGACCATACAAGTTCTGAAAATCAGACAAAAGCTGGATTTTCTTTATGTCGCATACTCAATATTGCTCCTGTTGCATCTGTTTTTAACAGTAAAGATCAATAAATCACAAACCAAGCTCTGGATTGTCCTCTCAGCAGTCTGTGTGACTTTATAGCTGACTAGGTCCCTTAGGTTGCATAGCATTTGCCTTTCTAAACCCTACCACATTCTAACAACGAACAATGAAAATTACAGGCAAAACAACACATAAATCAAAGTAAATCTTCTTGTCTACAAGCTATCCCTTCCTTCCTATAAACAGTGAAACACAGAGGTAAGAAATAAAATATACATTTAAATAAAACTTTTCTTACCAGGCAACTCCACAGTAAATCACAAACTAAGAGAAGATTGTTTTGATAAACTCTGGATCAAAATGTCACATACCAGATATTGTGATACAGTATACCTTCAGGGGTACAAGTAGGCTGTGAGGCATGTGACTGGAAGAGGGTCACCACATGTCAGTAAAGGCTTAATGAAGAAGCAACTGTGTGTGAGTCAGTGTGTGTGTGTGTGTGTGTGTGTGTGTGTGTGTGTGTGTGTGTGTGTGTGTGTGTGTGTGTGCGTGTGTGTGTGTGTGCATGCGTGTGTGTATGTGTGTGTGAGCACATGCGCATGTATTCTTGTGTATGCGTAACTCTGTTTATGCTTCTTATTTTCATTAAGCCTTATTGCCATGGCCTGACACATAAATTAAGAAGTCTTTTCCATTTCAGATCATAAATAGATAGGGTCCCTTCATGTCTCTGAACCTTAACTGTTCATTTCATATGTGCTTACGAATGGTTGCTCATGCTTTGTTTCATCATTCATGTTTGCTCTCTTCATATTAGAGCGACTTGTGACAGCCATACTTCTATTGTTTTCTGCCAACTTTGATACTGCAACATTTCATAAAAAAACAAATCATGTTTCTTTTTATGCTTCAGGTGATTATTCTGAGCAATCATAGGGGTGAAATAACAAAGTAAGAAGATGTAGGAGGCAAAGCCATTAACATGGGCATTATGTTACCTGCCTTTCCCATAACTAGTCTAGTCCAGGTACAGATTTGCTGTATCCAGGACTCTTTGTAAGCTTCTGAGCCCCCCAAGCCTTTCTGTGTTGGAGGGAAGCCTTCTAGCTTATCAGTGGGAGTGGTAAGCATTAGGTAGCCTATCTACCACAAGAGGAGTGGTTCCTGGCCCAGAAATTGTAGCTGCAGGGCTGTGTTACAAGTTTCTGAGTTGTCCATACCTTACTTGGGTAGAAGGAAGTTTCTCTGTTCACCTGTGAGAGAGGGGACCTTTGAGCAGCCTATCTGTCCCTGGAGGAATGGTTCCAGCCCAGAAGTTAGTATTTATTGGCCATTTTGGGCTCATTTCTATCTCTTTCATTTCCCTGCTATAAAAAATGCATTTGCACGGTTTTACGTCCCGGGCAGTGCCGGTTAGCTATGGTTAAATTATTCCCAGCTCCACTAAGTCTTCTCTTCAGTTTTTCCCTTGAAACTAGTCTAACTCTCAACCTAAGCACTCAAAAAGCATCCTACAGCCCAGCACTTGCTCAGACCTAATAGCAAGCACTAATATACCCTGACACTTGATCGCCCAGCAGGGCAAGGCTCTTTATTTACCCCTCACCAACCAAGTGACTAAGCAGCTCACCCTACTATTCAGGCATGACCAAAGGGCAATTTCAGGTGTACTCTCGAGTCCAGCTGGTGAATCTGGGTATCCTGAGGCAATGTTACAACTGCCTCATGTACACAGACAACCCTCTCCTCCTACCACAAAACACTAACATATGCGAGAGATGCAGTTATACAGCCAAACTGGAGGCTAAGCTGTCTCCACCCAAGACTGAAACAGGCAGTCAAGAGGAGAAGGTTAACACTTGCACCACACCTCCAGCCGCACATAGACATACTAAACCAGCACTGGCAAAAAATACACATAAATACACAAAAGCAAACTCTGAGGCTCTAAATAAAAACCTGCAAAAGTGTCAGAGACCTCCAAAGCAGACACCCAAACAACCTGCACCTCCTGTCACAAACCAGACAACACATAAAACACAAAATCAGTGTGCCGCACAATCACAGCCCTTAAGGCAAAATAACATACCTAACACACTAATAATAGGTGACTCTATAGTCAGGCACACTAACGTCCCACTCACTAGGCTGGACAAGCAGAAGTTTACTGTTTTAGCTGCCTGTCAGGAGCCAGAATCTGCCACATAACACAAGCACTCAGGTCACTCCAGAACAAGTACAAATATGGCTCTGTCATTGTTCATGTTGGCGTGAATGACCTGAGATGTACCTTCCTGGACTACATGAAGAGACATGAAAGAGCTCTCTGATCATGTATCCCAGGCTGGTATGACCCTGAACCTGAGTAGCATCCTAACCTCACCAAGAATGATACTCAGTATAAAGAAAAAATGATCAATTTCAACAATTGGCTAAGCTTCTGGTGTCATTCAAAGGGGATCCAGTGTCTGTCAGCCTGGGACGACATGCTCGACAAGCCGCGTGGCTTTGCAAGAGACGGCTTGCACCTGTCACCCCTAGGCTTTTGAATACTGGTCAAGGCTCTTGCTGTCCCCATAGTGCCTTTTTAAGGCAAGGCTCAAATGTCAAACCCACCTCTGTAAACGGCACAATTAACAAAAAATTGAGGGTTATGCTACTCAACACCAAGAGTTTAAATCGCAAAATGCACGCGCTCGAAGCACTCCTCAGTATGGAGAATGTTGACATCTGTGCAGTAACTGAAACCTAGTTCAAGGCTCCAGAGAACACCCCAGCTACTGGGCTACAACTCATACCATATGTTTCGGCCACAGAACATGGACCGAAACACAAAAGGAGGGGGTGTATCCATATTCATCAAGGATACCTACACCTCCAGGTTAGTGGCACAGCATGATACATTTAAGATCATCCATGTGCAACTAACATTGGGCAAATCTGTAATACAAATTGTGGCCTGCTACAGATCACCCTCCATGACCTAGGACTACCACTCCACCTTTCTGGAGACACTGGAAAACATGAAGGTCCTACCGAACACCCTGATATTGGGCGATTTCAATTACCCTACCATTAACTGGGAAAATTACTCGAATACAAACTCCCAGGCCCAGCGCTTCCTGGAATTCATCAATTCAAATGCCCTGGATCAGCTGATAAACTCCCCTACCAGAGGTGAAAACATATTGGACCTGGTCATCACCAACATGAGCGGCAGGTGTTCCACACTGGAGGTCAACCCGTCACTGGTTAGATCAAACCATAAATTAATCACGCTGGATGTTCACACCCCACCACAACCCCCAACTAAGGAAACCACAGTAAAAAACTTTTCTAAAGCAAACTTCACCTTATTTAAGACAGAGGTGATAGGTTTCACAGCCCCTACGCTAAAGGATAACGCTGCCCAAGATGCAGAAACCTTTCAAATGCACTCTATGAGCACCTACAAGGATGCATGGATCATTCCATCCCTAGCAAAACCAAGACTCACTCCTCTAAGAGAAGGAAACCAGTCTGGTGGACCCCTGCGATAAACAGGCTATACAATAGAAGGAGGAAACTACTTCAGAAAAAAAGCAAATCCCAAGAAGGAAAGACATCCCTGATCAGTATCAGAAGAAAATAAGGACCCTCATAAAATCATCCAAGGCTAGCTTCGAAAGAAATACAGCCAAGGATTCAAAAGATAACAAAAGCCTTCTTTAGCTATGTTAAGAATCTAAGTGGCAACTCACAGACATGCACTGAACTAGTGCAAAATAGCACAAAATATACTGAACCTACTGATATTGCCAACATCCTGGCAGATAGATTCAGTGCAAACTTCACCCACCTCTCACCCCCAAAAGGGCCCACAATGATGCCAGAAAAGCATAGTGTCCTGGAAATCACAGATGCACAGGTGAAAACAGCCCTTCCAAAAGCCAAAAACACAGCACCAATAGGGCCAGATGGTGTCCCAGGCTGCGTCTTGCATGAACTACAGAATGAACTAAACCCTAATGAAACACGCTGTTCAACCTCAGCCTCTCCATAGGCTACGTGCCCATAGAATGGTGCACAGCAATGGTTACTCCACTCCACAAAGGAGGGGCCACAACTGACCCTGGTAACTATCACCCCATAATTTTGACTAGCCTGGTCTGCAAGGCTATGGAGCGCATCATCATGGAACTCATTAACAAAGACATTGGGAACCTCCAAACACTTGACTCGACCCAGTTTGGCTTTGTTAAGGGCAGATCATGCCTACTAAACCCGGTTGAATTCTTTGAGACAGTCACCAAGGCCATAGACAAGGGAAAGGTAGTTCACACAGCCTACCTTGACCTCGCCAAGGCTTTCGGCACCATTCCCCACTTGGGTATTACAGAATAACTCACCAGCCTGAACATAAACCCCTACGTCACGAGATGGGTTGCCAACTGGCTTACAGACAGAACTCACACGGTAAGAATAGCAGGCTCCAGGTCCGACTCTATACCAGTCACAAGTGGTATTCCACAAGGCACGGTCCTGGGACCCCTACTATTCGGCATATACTTCTCAGAAGTACAGGCAAACACAGGAGGACTATGGCTAACCAAGTTTGCCAATGCCTGCAAACTGGGAGCCATAATTGACTCTCCGGCTGACACGGACATCCTCCAAAAAGGCCTTACTGAGATGGACATCTGGTGTCAAAGTCATGGCCTCAAGCTAAATGCCAAAAAATGCATAGTCATCCTGTTTGGGAAAAACAAATCACCCATAAATTACCACATAGGTGGCAGCCCCCTTAAAACAGAAGCGGTAATAAGAGATCTGGGGACCCAGGTAGATAGTAATCTCTCCTTTGACAATCATATTGCCAAAGTAGTTAGGAAATCCTTCTATATGGCCTATCTAATTACTAAAGGGTTCGCATCTAGAAATAAAGAGGTTATAGTGCCCCTCTACTTGTCACTCATCAGACCCATCATAGAGTACAATGCCCCATTTGGGATGTACCTCATAAGACACTTCCAACACTTCCAACAGCTGGAAAGACCACAAAAGTACCTTACCAAGAGGATTACTGGCCTCAAACATATGTCCTATGCAGCAACTGAAAAAACTCTGGCTGTACTCGGTGGCATATCACTTACTCAGAGGTGATCTCTGCCTGACTTACAAAGCCATATCCAACTCAGAATTGATGGACATGCTCCACCTAAAGAAATCTAAGTCACTGCAAGCCACATACTCTAGTGAGCTAAACCTCACCACAACAATAAATAGAACATGCTGGAGGGATAGAGTTCTGTCACAGAGACTCCCTATGCTTTGGAACAAAATTCCAAACTACATTAGGCACAGCCTCTCACTAACACTCTTCAAAAGAAACCTTGACGAGTGGATGGGTAACAGAAATACACCCCTGTTATCACTTCATTGGCTCTGCTTGACAGAGGATCAGTTAATTAATTAATGGGGCAGCGAAAGCCGACACACTCTGGCTAGGCTTATAAATGCCCTCAGACAGATAGCCTAGTACCTACCTATGAACCTATCAACCTATGTGCTACTTTAGTTTATTGGTACAATAACTGCAAAAAGTATTTGCAATCATCTCTTATGTATATTTGCGGAAATAATTTCATACACTTAGGGCACACCAATGAATCTTGAGGCATTCTGTTTTAAACAATCATGATGGAACTGGTCCAAACATCTTACATGCTAAATGATGCAAATTATTCCCATAATGGGCATGAACACTGCTCTTTAGCCAATTAACAGCTACAGTGCTAATCACACCGTTTTCTTAATTATGTCTGCATTGCTACTTGTATGAAATGTTTGTTCCATTCAAAGTGTAAGCATTTGAAAGGCAGACTACACACAGTGCTTTTGTTCCACTGTAATGCAAATGGCATACTGAATTTGCAGTATTATGTACTGTGATTATGCACACTAAATATGAGAAAATAATTTTGACTAAAGAAGAAATGCAACTTTTGTTGTTGAATTGAAAGGATTTTTCACACATTTATTTTTTACAGTTATACTTAGCTCTGTGCGACTGACATATGGCCTCTCAGCACTCAGGAATATGACAATTAAGTGACTGCAGGCAGGTATTAATGAGCTGAGCTCTGTTCCTCTTAAAAACCCAAGGTGATATACTTAGGGATGAAGTGGGCCCTGCACTATAGCCTATATACAGGACCAGCGTCAACTAAGTTTCCTGCACTCTAGCTGGATATATTAAAAATGGCCAGACCTTCCCATTTGAATAGAATTTTTCACTTGTGGCAAACTGATGCTTAGAGCAAAGGTTTTGCAGGTACTACAGCTGCTGAGCTGACTCCTCCCAAAATATGATTTGGCAAATGCAGTGGATGTTAAGGATCTATCCCAGATCTCTCTTTACACTGAGAGTTATTACAGTGTTACATTATTTGTGAAAAAGGACAGAGGGAGAGATTGCCTTTTCAAACTTAGAACTGGCAGTTATGCACATCAGTATCAGCACTGCTGGTCTCTTTGTTGCAGCCATTGGCAAGTAAGGCTTTGTAATCTAGTATTAGGTCAGGAGAGGGATCATAATGACATGACATACAGGATCCTTGTACATACACAAACGGCATGCTCCTCCTTGCAAATAAATTACAGCTAAGCTCTCCTGAAGACTTTGCAAGATTTATTAATATTGCAAATGCTTTCTCCTCGTGGTTATTCCTGATTCCATCATAGACCCTGTAAGTTCTCCTAGGGTCAAGCCTAGGCAAGTGCAGTGAAGAGAAAGAAGAGATTGCACACATACGTGGGTACATGGGAACCTTTGGAGAAATGGGGACTTCACAGTGAATGGTACAGCTCTTAACAGAATAAGAAACAAATTTATCTTGCAAGAAAAGGTGGTACTTACGTATTATCGCAACCGCATTCTCACGGTTGCGAAATTTGTAATGTGTCATGGAAAACAGTTTTATTGAGCTGGAAAGGGGAGTGTAAGCAAGTAAGTACTGATGTGGCACACACATTATGAGGCAGGGAGAGGAATAAATGTCAGTTTTCTGACTCCTGCCTGGCATGTCTCACTTTCACGGTGAACTCCACTCTGCTGCACAACATGACACATCCTGCCTTGCTGATTACAACTGAAGCAAAGGCAGGTTAATCAGGAATATTCCCGCTGAATGTTCATGGCCAGTGCTTACGTTTTATTCTATTCATCACTCTTCTTTTAACCGGCTATGCAACTGCTATTTGGCCCCTAGGGGAAACGTGCAAGTTTTAAACTTTTACTTTTCGGAAAGAGTATTTCCTGTTTTCTGCAGTATCAGAATGAAGAATTAGCCACTAATTGTGGCCTGATCTTTTGCATTCCTTTGGTCAATCATTAACAGTTCCTGTGTGTGTGTGCGTGTGTGCGTGTGTGCGTGTGTGCGTGTGTGCGTGTGTGTGTGTGTGTGTGTGTGTGGGTGTGGGTGTGGGTGTGGGTGTGGGATCAACTGACATTTTACATTGTTTACTCTTCAAATTTAAATTCGGGTTAGTAAAGAAATAGTCATCGTTCTGCATATAAGGAATCACGTTCTTACTATCAGCAGCAACTGTTGGGAAAGGTTTTGCTACTTGTGTTGAAATTCAAAACGTTTGTAAATATGGCAAGAAGCTGCAGTAAATGTCTTTAACTGCATACAAATAAAACTCATACAGTTAAATGAGCATCATTTCATGTGTTTTTGTTAATGTATCTTTCCTAAAAGAAAAGCTGCAAAACAGCTTTTGACACTATTAGAAAGTCGCAACTGCGAGAATGTGGTTGCGATAATCCGTAAGTACCGAAATGGTAAATGTGCTGGTATGCCAGGTATATAAGTAAGTACTTTTGTGTTTGGCTGTTACTTTTTTCTATTTTGTTTACCACCCACTGATCTGTGGATTTTTGCTTATTTTGATGCTACTTATTGTGCCAAGTGGCTTCTGTTTAGTTTAGAAATCTTAGGAATATATTTCTTATGAGAAAAGGTAAATTTGCTGGTTTTATGGGTGTCTTCTCATGCTAGGCATAGAAATACATTTTTCTAACTGGCAGTTAAGTTTTTTCCTTTGCCTGTTACATTACTGCACAGACATTCTTCATATGCTGTACAAAGAGGCGTCAATAAACTGACCCAAGTGTGCCCTTAAGGCTTCTTGGGCCAAGCACTGACTGTGGAAACATCTTAGTCATAAGTGACTCCAAACTGAGGCAGACAGATGCATCTTTCAGTAGTCTGAGTTAAGGAAAGGGTGATGGTGAGCTGCTGGCCAGATGCCAGGTGTGCAATAGGTTACTAGGATACTCAAGTCCCTTCACCCCAGGTATATATACCTTTATATATGGAAAAATCACACACATCCTTTTCAGATATACCTCTGTCTAACAAATAGAAGGAATAGATTCTGTGGCCCTGTATTTATTCTCCTCATCTCAGTAGTAGAGGGTTTTACACCATACCTGTTGATAGGTGATCCAACAGATGTTCTCCTAGCAGATCTGTTTGCTTGATTTGTTGGTAATGCCACACTGAAACACTTGGAACATTGAAGCACATTTTCTATCACTGTGTGAAACTATCAAAACACCAGCATGAGTTCTGCAACATTATTATGGGAGTGGAGGAGGGATAACTTTAAGATGCCAGTTTCCTTGGACTTAATCTGTATCTACTTTGACCAGACTGCATGTAAATGAAGCATTTCCCTTATAGAAGAAATAAGATCTGTGGATAATAAGTGAGGTGCATAGAAATGGAAATCTCCACACCCACAGCCATACACGAATATTGTTACATAGTAGGCAGGGCATGTCAGGCAGAGGTTATGGTTAAGGCTTCTGCTTCAGCGAGATATAAAGTACATTTGCTGTAGTTCCTTATCATGATCATAACTGTCTTGATACCTGACTTAGTAAAAACTTTTGTCTAGTCAAATACCTAACCTGGAAGTCATTAACAATTGTGTAAATTATGCAGGAAGCCTACGCAGTTTAAGTGCATTAGCATGATGTGTAGGAGCGCTCATTGAAGAAGCATGCTGCTCATCTCGTTACATGGTTATAAGCACCTGCTCATGGCCAACACAAATGTCAGCATCCAGGAAAAGGTGCAGCATGTGTGGACAGCTTATACAAAATAAGGGCAAGTTGACTGAAAGAATATAGGTACAGGGGAAGTTAAATGGGGAATGTATACAGAATATAGTGGGATCAGTGCAGAAATAAGTAATGGGCAAAATGTACTCAGAGACTGCAGTCAAATGCACTTAACTCACAAAGAACATTTTTAACGTAAATACGTTCATATTGATGTAATAATAATTACTCCTGTTCGCAATTCTTGACCCATGCACATAAATAAAAATAGACATGCCAACAAGGGATGCGAGAGGGACACAAAGCAACAGTGTAACAAAAGGGAGTAAACGTGATATAAATGTTAATGAAATGCTGAGTTGAAATAATAGGTATCATGGACAGTAGATACATTAGGGGATATTTGCAGAGAGTGCAGTTATTGGATATGAGATACAGTATATATACAGGGAATTTATTCATCCTAACCGACAGTAATGATGTATTCTCCATATAATCGTGTATAAACAAGAATAAATGAATGTTGTAACAGTGCACATCAGAAAGGGACATGTTTTGCCATTTGTTGTCATTTGCAATCGTAGAAAGGAGGTATGTTTGTCTTTCGGCTTTTCCCGGTAAGGGGTCGCCACAGCGGAACTCCAGTCCGCTAATGACTGGCAGTAGATGTTTACAAAATGCCAAGGTGCCATCTCGAAGCCCAACCTTCAACTAAGGCATGCCCATTTATGCATGCATGTCTTTTGAGCGCTACCCAACCATGGGGAGGACATGCAGACTCCGCACAGAAGGCATTGCCAAGCCAAGCCAAGAATCGAACGGGAGAACCTCTTGCTGTGAGGTAACAACACTATGGCCGTACCACTGCGGCATAAGAAAGGAGGTATATTACCTTAAAACATGTATTAGACAAGCACGTGTTGTATTGTCAAGAAAATTCTAAACAATAATGTAGTAACACTCAGAATACACAAGTGACAAATCACAACACAGATCCGATGACATGTCATTAGTTCAAGTCTCGGTCATAAATGAGGTGCAGCTACTATGTGATCATGTTGGGCATGTTCACAAGAAATTACAAGGAATACTGCCACAGCAGCAGGTAAACAACACAAACACACAAGAAAGTGACTGAACATAATCCCAGTCACACATTATGATGATTTTGTATCATGCCATACAGTAAGAAATGTTACGTAAGCCCTCATATCTTATAATGCTCTACAGTGTAAATAAAGAAATTACAGTAATACAAAAATGTTTGGATGAAAACATACAATACACAGCATATTTATTTGGCAAATAAGTACTGCCTGTGAGCAGTCAATGGTGTACTCAACATCTTCATCTTGCCAGATTTGAACACATGCCAGCACAGATATCAGAAAGCTGCATATCAACTACTGATGCCACAGAATGAGGCATAACTTTTAAGTCATGAGGAACACCCTTACAGCACTTCCCTATTGTAATGGGTACAGATCCCTTATCTTGGAGTATGAGGCCTTAAAATGTTGCCCTCTGACTGTGCGATAACTACTTTCTGTGCCTAAGCCATTCCTGTCTGATACAGTTATCTGACAGGCAGATGTTATGAAATTCAACCACCTTCCTCTCAAACTACACACTCTACAGATCTGTGTAGTGACTACTTTTGCCACAGGAGATAACAATGGAGTTTGTCACAAATAAGTGAAATTAATGTGTGAATTAAGGAAGGACTTTTGACGATAAGTTGTACAATATTAATTTGTCAGAATGATGACAAGGAGGTACAGTGGATATAAAAAGTGTACACATCCCTGTTAAAATGCCAGGTTTTTGTGATATAAAAAATGAAACCACAATAAATCATTTCAAAACTTTTCCCACCTTTAATGTGACCTATAACCTGTACAATTCAATTGAAAAATAAACAATAAAAAACGTACAATAAGCTGGTTGCATAAGGTGCACACCCTTAAACCATTACTTTGTTGAAGCACCTTTTGATTTAATTACAGCATTCAGTCTTCTTGGATAGGAGTCAATCAGCATGGCACATTTTGACTTGGCAATATTTGGCCATTCTTCCTCGCAAAAGCATTCCAAACCTGCTGTCAGATTGTGAGGGCATCTCTTGTGCACAGCCCTGAAGAGGTTACCCCACATATTTTCTATTGGATTTAGGTTTGGGCTCTGGCTGGGCCATTCCAAAACTTTAATTTTCTTCTGGTGGAGCCATTCTTTTGTTCATTTGGATGTATGCTTGGAGTCATTGTCGCTTTGAAAGGTGAAATTCCTCTTCATCTTCAGCTTTCTAGCAGATGCCTGAAGGTTTTGGGCCAAAAGTGACTGGTATTTGGAACTGTTCATAATTCCATCCACCTTGACTAAAGCCCCAGTTCCAGCTGAAGAAAAGCAACCCCAAAGCATGATAATACTACTACCACCATGCTTCACCATGGGGATGGTGTTCTTTTGGTGATGCGAAGTGTTGTTTTTGCACCAAACATATCTTTTGGAATTGTGGACAAAAAGTTCAACCTTGGTCTTATCTCGTCAGACCATAACACATTTTCCCACATACTTTTGGGAGACTTGATGTATTGTTTTGCAAATTTTAGCTGGGCCTGGATGTTTTTCTGTGTAAGAAAAGGCTTCTGTCTTGCAATCCCACCCCATAGTCCAGACATATGGAGAATACGGGAGATTGTTGTCATATGTAGTTCACAACCAGTATTTGCCAGAAATTCCTGCAGCTTCTTTAGTGTTGCTGTAGGTCTCTTGGCAGCCTCCCTGACCAGTTTTCATCTTGTCTTTTCATCAGTTTTGGAGGGACGTTCAGTTCTTTGCAACATCACTGTTGTCCCATATTTTCTCCATTTTTTGATGACTGTCTTCACTGTGTTCCATGGTATATGCAGTGCTGTGGAAATTTTTTTGTTCCCTTCTCCTGCCTGATACCTTTCAACAATGAGATCCCTTTGATGCTTTGTAAGCTCTCTGTGAACCATGGCTTTTGCTGTAGCAGGCAACTGAGTAAATGTCAGGAAAATCCTACTAGGGCAGCTGACTTTATTTGGGGTTAATCAGAGTCTCTTTAATTGATGGCAGGTGTGTACCAAGAAGACTGAATGCTGTAATTAAATCAAAAGGTGCTTCAATAAAGTATTAGTTTAAGGGTGTGCACACTTACACAACCAGCTTATTGTACTTTTTTTATTTTTTATATATTTTCCTCTAACAGATTTGTTTGCTTTTCAATTGAATTGTACAGGTTATAGGTCACATTAAAGGTGGGAAAAGTTTTGAAATTATTTATTGAATTCTCATTTTTTTATATTACTAAAAATTGGCATTTTTAACAAGGGTGTGTACACTTTTTATATCCACTGTACCTATTATACTGTTCACACAACTGTGAGCAGTCTAATATTAATGTTTCTTAGCTAACAAAGCTTTTTCTATTGTTTTGCACATACACTGTCCCAGAACTGGACCACACCCTATCTGTGAAATTAAAATCTTCAGCTTTTGCCATTAGACATGAAACAAGATTTATCATTACTCACCACTGGTGCACAATGCCAAGCTTCACACAAAAGCTAAGGACACTACATGGGGAAGAGAGATTAGGATACAGGAACAGAGACATAGGAAGAGATTTGCTTAAGGTCCATTTTGCACATCTTTGTATTGTGTTGTATTACTGTTTGGTTTGTCATCATAATTATTCAGGCACGATCTGTATAAGACTGTTCTTAATAGGGAACAAGCAGAGTAATACAGCAGAAGGATGGTGTGTTAATGAAATGTGTAGCTAACTCTTACACACAGAGAAGTCATACAAAACCATTCAATAACACTTTGACATACATTCGGATACTAACTTTGACAGTATTCCAAAACAATTCTGCACACGTGAGTATTATTTAACCACACCACAGAGTAACTCTTACTTCACAAAGTTCAAATATGACAACAGATTGAAGCAAAGGAGAATGTATGTTTAGTCTTCATTGTACTTACAACAATTGTAAAATCCCATGATGTGCACATTACATGCAGTAGCATAATAAATATGCAGCAGTACAAAGAGATTATTCAGAAGTGGGAACAGATACAAACAGGGAGACAGTGACAGACACAGAAAAGAAATGTCATATTTTTCTGGGCCATTTTTTAACATTGTTGTGGTGTGTTACTGTTACATTGTTCCTGATAAGTAATCTTTCATGCTATATATAATCATTTCCAGTAGAAAGCAAGCAGCTGTCACATGACAGTGACATGACTGAGATATAATCAGAATAATGGTGGGTTAATATCATATGCACGCATGTACACATATAACAGTAATATAAATAAAATATTAAATGTGACTTTCACATATTTCTGGATTTGAACCTTTGAGTATGCCAAAAGCATTTTACAGACAAGTGAATTATGTCAACATACCACACAGGAAATGTTACTTCACAATCTTAATTTTACTGATTTGGAGGGACAGTCAGAAAACAGTGAGGCAAGCGAGAATGTAGGCATCAGGCTTCATCACAGTAATTTAGCAATGACCCACGCCTGGGTGTGGGTAATGCTGGATTTACCCACGGTTGGCGTGGTTTGGTCACAAGGGCGAAGCCCTAGTGGCCAAACAAAGACAGCCATGGGTTAATCAAGCATTACCTATTAGGCACAAGACAAGACGAGCGTACACTGCAAAGTTCAACAAGGTTTAATAGCTGAGTAAAACAAGCTTACAGCAATCAGTAGTCCGGTGCACACTCTGGTAACTGCCAAGCAATAAAAAGTTAAAAACGATCTGGCTGCACAGAATCCAAGTCGCAAAGTGTAAAGCGCTTTTCGTTAGGAAACACTTCTCCTAACTTCTTCAGACAATAGTACTCAGAAAGAAAAAACAAGTTTAAGTACTATCCTAGTGACTCATACTTGTTAATACAATTAAGCCAATTAAGCACAGTCACATAATTTAAAGGTGTAATCCAAAAATATGAAGTCAAACAGTTTGTTTTTTATTAAGTCATTAGGTAAAATGAGTGCCTTAGTTTTATAAAAAAACAAAGTTCTGTTGTCTTATAACAGAACATATAGTAAATTGAATAGTATTAATTAAAATCGTAGTTAGTTCACTTTACTTATAACTAATGTTCATGGACCCGTGGAAGTAGTAATCTTTTCATAAAAAACTGTGTTGTGTAATGTTTCTTTTAACCTATAAAAGGTGGGTGTAACAACAATTGTAACCTCCTTAGGGCTAATGAGTATCTATTATTTAACCATCCAACAAAAATAGTGTGTGTGCAGCTACTATCTCTTAAGGCTCTTTAGTTTTAGCTCACATAGAATAGAAGTCATTTCATTCAAGCCCGGTGGAAAGCATGCATTGAGTCTAAAGCTGCCACAAAAGTTCCATTTTCTCCAGCATAAGTGTAGACGCCTTTCCTCTACTATTCATCTCAGTTGAGTCGATGGCCTTAAATTTGAAACTGTGGTTAGGGTTTTCAACGCAGTGTCTAACTAGTGGGCCCTCCATTTTCCTTTTGTTAATGTAATAACTCCAATGCCTTAGTCTATGTAGCATTATGTCAGTGCTGCCCTAGTTTTTATGTAGGCAAGACTGATCATAAGTTTAAGGAGAGGATTTACGAACATGTTTATTACATTAACAAAAGGAAAATGGAGGGCCCACTAGCTAGACACTGCATTGAAAACCGTAACCACAGTTTAAAATTTAAGGCCATCGACTCAATTGAGATGAATAGTAGAGGAGAGGCATCTACACTTATGTTGGAGAAACTGGAACTTTTGTGGCAGCTTAGACTCAATGCATGCTTTCCACCGGGCTTAAATGAAATGACTTCTATTCTATGTGTGCTTAAACTAAAGAGCCTTAAGAGATAGTAGCTGCACACACATTATTTTTGTTGGATGGTTAAATAATAGATGCTCATTGGCCCTAGGGAGGTTGCAATTGCTAAGTTACACCCACCTTTTATAGGTTAAAAGAACCATTACACAATACAGTTTTTTATGAAAAGATTACTATTTCCACGGGTCCATGAACATTAGTTATAAGTAAAGTGAACTAGCTACGATTTTAATTAATACTATTCAGTTTACTAAATGTTCTGTTATAAGACAATAGAACTTTGTTTTTTTTATAAAACTAAGGCACTCATTTTACCTAATGACATAACAAAAAACAAACTGTTTGACGTCAGTATTTTAGGATTACACCTTTAAATGATGTGACTGTGCTTAATTGGCTTAATTGTATTAACAAGTATGAGTCACTAGGATAGTACTTAAACTTGTTTTTTCTTTCTGAGTACTATTGTCTGAAGAAGTTAGGAGAAGTGTTTCCTAAAGAAAAGTGTTTGTGCAGCCAGATCGTTTTTAACTTTTTATTGCTTGGCAGTTACCGGAGTGTGCACCGGACTACTGATTGCTGTAAACTTGTTTTACTCAGCTATTAAACCTTGTTGGACTTTGCAGTGTACGCTCGTCTTGTCTTGTGCCTATTAGTTTTTGGACGTTTTTAGTAATCAAGCATTACCCATACCCATAAGTTTGTTATTGCTATTATACAATGACATTATTTAAGAAATAAAATACTTACTTTTCTTACATAATGGCATTGTATAATGCCTCTGTGCAGCCCTTCCGCAGCTGTCTGGTATTCTGCGGCAGTTCTGATGTACTGCGCATGCATATGCTTACGCAGTACATCAGAGCTGTGAGTGGAAGCAATGGAGAAAGCAAGATTTTCGTTGCTTTTTACAAAGTGTCTCGCTATGTTAAAGGAGTTTAGCATAGCGAGACACTTTCTAAAAAGCAACGGAGAAGGTGACTGGACCTTTTTCCATTAGTATAAGTCTGATTTACAACGTGCATGCTGACCAATCAGCATGCACATTTTGGAATATTAATGGGGGTCATTGTATAATGACAATTTTAACATTACACGAGGTGTACATTTTAGTCAGAAGCATGCTAAATAATCCAGTGCCGAATGCTTCCTAACATATTTGCAAATGAAGCATCCTACATGGTGTTCAATCAGCTCTTCAGTCTGTTCAAGAGAAGATTAACCTGACTGTAGATAGTATATCGAGTCTAAGCACAGTATGATGAAGGGCACCAGAGAAATGCAGCTGAAGGTAAAAACTCACACAGTTTTGCCATAAACTGTGTACTTCCATTCCCCCTTAAGTTACAGGTTCTAGGCATTGTGAAAACACTGAGGAGATGGACTGGTGACACAGAAGGGGGAAGAGACATAGACAGGGGGAGATGGAGGCAGGGAGCCAGTAGATTATGACAGAAGTAGGATAATGGCGACAGAAAACAACATTAAGGTGACAGCTACAGATAAAATAGCACACTAAAAACAGTTGATAATAGTTTGACATATGCCTGATTAGAACCCTTGAAAGTGTGCAAAACTCAGTGTAAAGATATGAGACTTATCTCAGCACAGCACAAAGGAACTCATAAGTTACACAGTTAAAATAACACAACTGAATGGACAGTGAGAACGTATTGAAGCAGAACGGGTGAAGAGAGAGCAAGATGGAGACAGAATGCCAAGAGTTTTGTTTAAGAAACATTTTGGATCATTTTCTCTTAGTTGTTTCGTCATTATTACTCTGTTATGTTCTGTACAATAAAATCTTTTTCTATAGGGAGCCAGAGGGTTCATAGATTCATAGGTTTATACTAGTTTAATGACCACCAGGATTTTTACAAGCCTAGCCATGCAACCCAACCTAATTTTGTCCCCGAGTTCCTTAGATGCCTACATGGTGCTGTATATTAGTAAAGAGATAGCTAAGGATTACGGGCAGGGGGGTAATTTACTTATTGTTGACCTGTGTCCATCAGAGACATGGGGGACAGACTGAGGGTAAATTTGCAATTTCCCATCCAATGATCAAGGTTTTTTTTGAATAGGGGTAGGGATGAACTCTGCTTCATGTAACTGGAGAGCTTATTCCATAGTGTGAGGAATCTTTGAGACACATATCTGTCTTTCCAGCATGTTCTATTTATGTCACAGGCAAAGGTCAGGTCCTTGGATCTATTGTTTCTGGTGCTGTTAGTTTTGCACATGTACAAAAGATCTATCAGAGTTGCATCTGAGGATGATTTGTGTGCTTGCCTCTATGTAACCTGTAGGAGACTCAGTACAGAGATAGGGCCTTAAGGCTATCTGTGAAGGACAGGGTATTCATATCCTGGATTTCCCTGGTGAGGAACCTTTGAGAGTGTTCTACCTGTTGCATGTGCCTGGTTAGTTACTTGCCAAAGGGGGCATTGTACTCAAGGATGGGTCTGATAATGACTGATTAGTGGGGTGCTATAACTTCCTTGGACCTAAACGCCATACACTTGCTTATGAATTGGGTGACATAGAATGATTTTGTTATTATTTTGGCTATGTCTTGCTTGAAGACCAGATTACTCTCTGTATATGTTCCCAGACACCTAACTATCAGGCCTTCTCTTAAGGGGGTGTTTTACCATTGAAGTAGTTAGCTTGGGTGCATGATTTCCCAAATGACACTATAATGCATGTCTTCGTGGTGAGTTTTAGTCTGTGGTTTTGACACCAGTCATGTGTTAAACCCTCTTGTAGGATGTTGGTGTTGTGAAAGAATCCATAATAACAGACAATTTACAGTCATCTGAAAACTTCGTGAGCTAGAGATCTTTGACATTATCCTTAACTTCTGAGCAGTAGATGCCAAACAGGAACAGGCCCAACATGGAGTCATGAGGTACTCTGCTGGTAACCGGTCTCCTGAAGGAGGTCATCTTACTGATCCTGACCTCTTGGGTCCTATCTGTGAGGCAGCCGTCTATCCAGTGTGTTATGTAGGGATTTATGCTTTGTTCTGAGAGCTTGTCTACGATAAATGAGTAGGGTATTGTATCAAACACCTTGGCCAGGCCAGAGTAGGCAGTATGCACCATTTTCCCATCATCCATAGCCTTAGTGACCCTCTTAAGGAAGTCTACTAGGCTGAGTGGGTAAAACCTTCCTTCAACAAAGCCAAAGTGGGATGGGTCCAGTGTCTCTAGGTTTCCAATGTCCTTGTTGGTTTTTTCCATGATAATTCATTCCATGAATTTGCATATTAGTCTTGTCAAATTGATGGGTCTGTAGTTCCCAGTGTTGCTTGATGTTCTACCCTTATAAAGAGTTTCTTGTTTAGGCTCTTATCATTGAGCATTAACACCTTAAGTTGCTTTGATTTTTTTCACTATGTTGGTAGTTTTGTTATTTTCACATTGCCTAAAAAAGACTCTAAGGGGGTGGACAAAGTTTTAGCCAATATCCAAACACCATGGGGGGGGGGGGGCAAGTGCATACCATCCTTGGTAAAGCAATGTGGCCTGTTAACCATGTCCTCCCATGCTGACAGATACTGGATTCCCCTAGAATGACACCAAAAACTTTTTCGGTACATATTTTGGCATCATCCTTGATTAAGCTAGAATGCTGTTCACTGCAGGGCAAATACTTGTCTGTAACACATATTCAGAGAGCTCTATAATGTCTCTCTGGTCAATTACATCCACATGGACTATGATAGATTCATAGGTTCATAGGTTCATACTAGGCTATCTGCCCTAGGGCATTTATAAGCCTAGACAGAGTGTGTTTGGCTTTCGCCACCCATTTTAAATGAATTTTGCTATGCCCTTTTTCGAGGTTAGTATACTGTGCCTCCGTCTAACAGTGACAAAGAATTGATACCCGGGGTAAACCTACGATCTGCCATCCACTCATCAGGATTCCTCTTGAAGAGAGTCAATGAGGTACTCTGCCTAACCTGGACTGGGATTTTATTCCAGAGTGAAGGGAGCCTCTGGGTTATGAATCTGTCCCTCCAGCATGTCCTATTTATTTCAGTGCTGAGGTTCAAGTCTCTCGAGCGCGTAGCTCAATGGGATTCGGATTTTCTGAGGTGCAGCATGTCCATTAATTCCGGGTTGGACATGGCTTTATACGTCAGGCACAGATCGCCTCTGAACAGGCGGTATGCCACTGAGTAGAGCTGGAGTTTCTTTAACCGGGCAGCATATGGCATCTGTTTGAGCCCTTTGATCCTCTTGGTGAGGTACTTTTGGGGTCTTTCCAGTTGCTGCAGGTGTCTGGTAAGGTACATCCCAAAAGGGGCATTGTACTCAATTATGGGCCTGATGAGGGATGAGTAAAGAGGCATGATGACCTCCCCTGATCTAGATGTGAATCCCTTCATGATTAGGTGAGCTATATAAAATGTTTTTCTAACCACTTTGGCCACGTGGTTGTCAAATGAGAGATTGCTATCAACTTGGGTCCCCAGGTCCCTAATTACTTCTTCTGTACTTAATGGATTACCATCTATGTGGTAATTTGTGGGCACTTTGTTTTTGCCAAAGGGGATGACTATACACTTTTTGGCATTTAGCTTGAGGCCATGGCTCCAGCACCAGTTGTCTGTTTCTATGAGGCCCTTTTGGAGGATGCTTGTGTCGGCTGGAGAGTCAATTATGGCGCCCAGTTTGCAGTCATCTGCGAACTTGGTCAGCCACAGTCCTTCCGTGTTGGCCTGTACCTCCGAGAAATATATACCGAACAAGAGAGGTCCCAGGACTGAGCCTTGTGGGACACCACTTGTAACTGGTTTGAAGTCTGACATGGTTTCAGCAATTCTAACCATGTGGGTTCTGTCCTTGAGCCAGTTTGCAATCCATCTAGTGACATAGGGGTTTATATTTAAGCTGGTGAGCTTATCTATAATGCCCGAGTGGGGTATTGTATCGAAGGCTTTTGCGAGGTCCAGGTAGGCTGTGTGGACCACCTTCCTATCGTCAATGGCCTTGGTGACTATTTCAAAGAAATCAACCAGGTTTAAGAGGCAGGATCTGCCCTTAACAAAGCCGAACTGGGTAGGATCCAGTGTCTGTAGGTCCCCAATATCTTTATTTATGAGGTCCATGATGATCCTTTCCATAGCTTTGCAGACCAAGCTAGTCAGGCTTAAGGGGCGATAGTTTCCAGGATCCGTTGAGGCACCACCTTTATGGAGAGGGACCACTGTTGCTGTACGCCACTCTTTGGGCACATATCCTGTAGTAAGGCTGAGATTGAACAGTAGTTTTATGTTTGGGTTTAGCTCTTCTTGGAGTTCAGGTAGGACGCAGTTCGGGACACCGTCTGGTCCCATTGATGCTGTGTTTTTTGCTTTGGAGAGGGCGGCTCTTACCTGAGCATCTGAGATGTCAGGGGGGCAGCACTCTGCTGGGATAGATATTTGCCCTTTTGGTGGGGAGAAGTTTGCGCTGAACCTGTCAGCTAGGATGTTGGCAATGTCTGTGGGTTTGGTGTATTTTTTGTCATTTTGGACTAATTCTGAGCATATTTGGGAATTACCACCCAGGTACCTAACATAACTAAAGAAAGCCTTGTGATTATCCTTAGTGTCCTGTGCAATTTGTCTCTCAAAGCTGGCCTTAGACAATTTTATGAGTGCCCGTAGTTTTTTGCTAATACTGATCAGTGATGCCATCCCTTTTTGGGATTTTGCTCTATCATTTAGAAGCTTCCTCCTGCTATTGTATAGTTTGTTTATGGCTGGGGTCCACCAGACAGGACGTCTGCCTTTGGAGGATTGGGTCTTGGTTTTATTTGGGATTGCATGATCCATGCATTCCTGAAGGTGTTTATAGAATGCATTTATAAAGGATTCTGTGGTCTGGGCCGTATTTTCCACAGGCCCGGGGGCTTTGAAGGATTCCACCTCGGTTTTGAGGAGTGTGAAATTTGCTTTAGAGAAGTTTTTCACTGTGGTTTTCTGGGCAGGGGGTGGGGTTGGGATGTGAATATCCAGTGAGATTAGTTTATGGTCTGATCTTACCAGTGAGGGATACACTTCTGGTCTGGAGCATAGAGTCCCCATGTTGGTGATGATCAGGTCCAGTATGTTTTCCCCTCTTGTGGGAGTGGTAACAAGTTGTTCCATAGCATTTGAGTTTATAAATTCTAGGAACCTTTGGGCTAGGGTGTTGGAGCTAGAGTAATGCTCCCAGTCTATGTTTGGGTAGTTGAAGTCACCCAATATAATGGTGTTTGGAGAGACCTTCATATTTTCCAGTGTTCTCAGGAAGGCCGAGTGGGGTTCCTGGGTTTGGGAGGGTGGTCTGTAGCAGGCTATAAACTGGAAGGCAGTTTTACCCACTGTTAGTTGCACATGGATAGTCTCTGATGCTTTGTGCTTTGCCACCAACCTGGAGGTGTGGGTATCTTTGATGAATATTGATACTCCCCCTCCTTTTGTGGTTCAGTCCAAGTTTTGGGGCCGAAAAGCATGGTATGAGGTATAACCTGGTAGTGCTGGTGTGCTCTTGGGAGCCCTGAACCAGGTTTCTGTTACTGCACAGATATCGATGTTCTCCATGCTAAGGAGAGTTTTGAGTGTATGCATCTTGAGGTTTAGACTTCTGGCATTGAGTAGCATTACTCTTAGTTTCTTATCCCTTGTGATAGCTATGGAGGTGGGTTTGTCTTTTGAGCCTTGCCTAAAAAAGGCACTATGGGGGTAGCAAGAGCCTTTGCCAATATCCGAAAGCCCAGGGGTGACATGTGCAAGCCGTCCCTAGCGAGGTATCGTGGCTTGTCGAGCATATCATCCCAAGCTGACAGGCATTGGATCCTCTTTGAATGACACCAGTACTTAAGCCAATTGTTGAAATTGATCATCTTGTCTTCATATTGTGGCATCATTCTTGGTGAGGGTAAGATGCTACTCAAGGTCAGGGTCATACCGGTCTGGGCTACATGCTCAGAGAGCTGCTCTATGTCTCTTTTCATGTATTCCAGGGAGGTACGTCTCAGGTCATTCACACCAGCATGGACAATGACTGAGTCATATTTGTACTCGCCTTGGAGTGACCTGAGTGCTTGTGTTATGTGGCGGAACCCGACAGGCTGCCCACCGTGACCCTCTCCTTGTTCAGCCTGGTGAGCGGGATGTCAGTGTGCCTGACGATAGAGTCACCTATTACAAGTGTATCAGATGTGTTGTTTAGTCTTAAGGGCTGTGACTGTTTGGCACAATGGCTTTGTGAGATATGTGTTGCACGTGTTTTGTTTTGGGGTAGCGGTTGCTTGGGTGTCTGCTTTGGAGGTCTCTGCTGCTTAGGCAGATCTTTATTTAGAGCCTCCGAGTATGTTTTTGTGTGATTATGTGTTTGGTTTGCTGTCGTGGTAGGTCTATGTGAGACTGGAATTGTAGTGAGTGTGGTTTCCTTCTCCTCCTGACTGGTTATGCCAGTACTGAGTTGAGAGAGCTTAGCCTCCAATTTGGCTATATGGTTGCATCTCTCACATGTGTTGGAATTTGTTGGGAGGAGGAGAGGGTTGTCTGTGTACATGAGGCAGTTGTAACATTGCCTCAAGATTCCCAGATTCACCAGCTGGACCGGAGAGGAGATTAACAACTGACCTTTGGACATGCTAGAATAATATTGGGAATTCCTTTATAATTGAAAACAAGGGCCAGTGGGGAGTGAGGGTGTAGTGCTTTTAATTTTTAGTGCTGACTTATATAATTGCTTTAGTGAGCAAGTGCCAGGTAATTTAAGTGCAATGTGTTACAGGTAACTTACATGCAAAAATGACAAACAGTAACTTTCTTTCAAGTGAAACAAGGAAATAAGTACAGTAAGCAATGCAGATATCACCAGTGATCCACAGAAGCACTGAGAAGCCGCAGTAAACACATAGTGATACCTGTGATGGAGTGGCTTGAGTGCATGTGATGCTGTGGAGCCTAGCTCCCGATAGGAAACTAATTGTTATCTTCCCCTTGTCCAGCCTGGTACTTAGGGCATTTGTGAGTCGTACAATAGAATTTTCTATGACAAGAAGATATATACTTATGCGTGATGTTAGATGTTGCTTTTGGTGTGTAGTAATTGCTGAGGATAGGTGTTGCCATTTGACAGCTTAGGGAGTCTTTGAGGTTTGGAGAGTTTTCTTTTAAGTGCCTCAGCATAAGAAGGTCTATGTGTGTGGTGAGTGGTATGTGTGAAGTAAATTTTGTGTGTGTTCTTGACAACCTTCAGAATCCAGAGCTTCTGTATACAATCCAGTCTCGGCTTGTGATTTACTGTGGAGTTGACTGGTAAGAGAAGTTTTATTTGAATTTGTATATTTTTGCCACTGTTTTTCACTCTTTGTAGTAAGGAAGGGATAGCTTGTAGACAAGAGGATTTACTTTGATTTTAATTTTATTGTTTTACCTTTAATTTTCACTGCTGATTGTTAGAAAGGGATAAGTTTTAAACAGGCAAGCTCTAGCCATCCCAAACGGTGTAGTCAGCTATAAATTCACACAGATTGCAGAGAGGATAATCCAGACTTATCTAAATAATCCTATCTTGGTTTGTGATTTATTGATTTTTACTGTTAAAAAGAAGTGCAACTGCAAGCGATAGTGAGCAGAAGCTATTGCACGTGTGATGTAAAGGAATTACAGCTTTTGTTTCACTTTCCGAACTTGTATGGTCAGAGCAACAATTTTACTGTATTTACCTTAGAATTTAGTTGTATATTGCTGGTGTGATTTTTCTCACAGAAGTTAAGTTCTCTTTGAATTCTGTGGTAACTGATTTTGGTTATTCTTTTCTTTTATATTTTTGTATTCATTTGAAGCTGAATATGGATTCCTTAAATGAGTATGCCATTAATGATTTGCTAAAGCACAAATATCTTGTACAGTGTAATAAATGCTATGCATATTTAAAGGTAACATTGATAACACTGGTGATCTGTGTTCCTCATGTCAAAAGTTGGATGATTTGCTTACCATTATTAGAAGTAAATCCAGACTTATTGATGATGATTGCACTTGTGCAATTGGCACAGCCTGGAGAACTGCTGTTACATATATTAATGACTGGACTGGTGAGATAAATAAAGTTAGGCAAAGAGAAAATAGAGCACATTTAGGAAATGATGTGTCTATTGTCTGTAAAGATCATTCAGCCCCTATGAAACAAGATGATGCCACTGACAACTTTGGAATTGTGGATGCAAGTATTCATCAGTTTGAGGATACAGAGTGTTTAGAAGGAAACAAAAAAAGAAAGAAAGGAAGAAGTTCACAACAAATAACAAGGAAGAAAAAATGATAAATGTCTGTAAAGTAAAGAGAATACGTGCTAATAAGGACACTGCTTTGTTATGTAACACACAGATTACAGGGAATTATAACATTTTTTTTTATATCAGAAAACCTTCAGTCTACAGAAAAAGGCATCATTTTCCTCAAAGAGACAGTAGAAAAAAAGAGGCAAGGGACAGGTGAAAAAAAAATGAAAAGTAAACGTGGAAGGATTGGAAAACAGTACTGGAAAAGAAAAGATGAGAAAGACAGATGTGGACTACGTGGCTCAAGCTGTGGATGTACAAAGCCAGCTGGATGAGAACTGTAAGCTCACAAATTTAATACGCAATGAAAACAGTGGGATTAATAAGACTAATGGTGATGAAGATCATCCTTTGTAACAAATGATAGAGCAGATATTATTGAAGAAATTGAAAATTATTCAGATCTGGTCACAAAAGATATTCTTGTAATTGGAGATTCAATTATTACAGGAACTGATACTTACATTTGTAGAGAAGATAATAAACATCAAATAGTGTTAATGCTTTCTATGAGAAAAATAAGAGATGTGAAAGCTTTGGAAAGCTTTAATGTAAGGAAGTATGGATCTTTTTTTATTCATGTCAGTACAAATGATCTCATCCGTAAGGACTCTCTGACTGTTAGTAGGGAACTTACAGCCCTTTTAGATAGTACAGCTTGTACTAGTGTTAGGATGTATTTTTCACAAATCACATATAGAAAAAACAGTCAGGTCACCGTGAATGAAAAGATTTTTGGCTAAATACCTACATGGAAAAAATGGCCTGTTTTAAAAAATGGAAATGTGTAGATCACCCTATCCTAGTTTTGGGCACACATGTGTTCAGGCAGGATGGCACTCATTTGTTAAGATCAGGTAAGAGAATTTTTGCAGCAGATATTTTGTAATGTTTGACAAACACTGGGCAGGATTTTTGTCAAGTTGATAATTTAATGGTTCACTGATAGCATTTGATGTATCACTGATGGATGTTAATGCTAGCAGCATTAATAATAAACCCTGGGATTCAATAAACAAATTTTTCCATGCAGGAACAGTGTAGTCCTGCACGGAATATGGCCGCTGGGTGATCCAGTAAACTAGTGTCTTGATGTGCACGAGCCTGCCTACACTGTTCTTGTACAGAAACAAGTGCAGAATGCTAATTACCTCATTTTCTGGTGAAATCCATGCAAATGAGGTGAATTAGTGATTCAGCAAGCAGGCAGGTATCCGTGCAAGAACAGTGTTAGTTGCAGAAATGTATTCGGTTACTAACCGAATACATTTCTGCAAATAACAAAACAGAGGCATGACAACTTCACAAAAAGCATGTATTATAGTCCTTAGGCATGGTAATGGCCAAATAGATGGCCATTGGCATGGGGAAGTGCTTCATTTTTTAAAAAAATTAAAGTTATTTTTTTTGGCAGATCTCGGCCGTTTAAGATTGGGCAGCGGCGCACAAACGGGATCATACCTAAAATAAAAAAAATATATATGTAAACTCAATTCTAAGGGTAACTCTACATTTTGCTTTTATAGTCTATGGCATGCAGAATCAAAACAATACTATGGAACAGTGGTTGTCAAGGGGAAAGGCTCTGTGTTAGTGCAGTAACTACGGACTAAGGCAGTGAGGTATGCAAATGAAGGTAAATTTACTGAGTCACAAAAATCTTCTAAGTGCCAAACTGCACCTAACCATTTAGGTGCTATAGCATGATCATGTAACTAGGAGGAACATCAGACATGAAAAGTGTGTGTGTCAGGCATGTTCTAAGCACATTGGAGCCCTATGGTGCACAGATAAGCTTAGCTAAGCACAGATAAGCAAAGAGGTGTGTCTGAGGCTTTTTTGACTTATTCCATGAAATGAAGAGCTTGTTCACATCTAGGGAGGGCCATTTCTTCTTGTTTACATTGTCTGAATGGGTTTGTGTGGTGTCCACCCAGTGTAAAACAAACAAACAAAATAAAAAAAACCCTGGAAATAGCATGACTGTTTACATTTGGGCACCAGGTTTGTGTGATGTGCCTCGGGGCTTAAAAGGGCAGGAAATGGGAAGGGAAAAAAGGAAAATAGCAGAATAAAAGCAATCAAGAACAAATTACATAGCTAGCAGGTGGAATGCATCATAGTCAGCCAATCATACAGGCAGCATCTGCAGCACAACAGTATAAACTATGCAAACACCTTACAGTCTAGTTTTTCCCACAAACTCTGCACCATTGGTGTACACATGCAGGGGAATTTTAACTGGAAAAATGTTAGGAGCTGCCATTGCTTTGATCCATCAGTATGTGCTAGAGACTGAGGGCAGAGAGGAGGATAATGCTGACAACAGCCACAGACCGGGGAGGAAGACAAGAGTGTTCAGACCCAGGGTAACTTACTGGGGCTACATGATCTGGAGATAGTAGAGCACTATAGAGTGGACAGAGACATACTTCAGCAAATCACCAAGCTGTGCCAGCCTCAACTCAGACCTAAAGCCAACAGAGGGGAACCCATCCCAGTGGATACCAAGGTATGTGTAACCTTAAGAATTCTAGCTACAGATACTTTCCAAATGCCTACTAGGGACATCATGGGGATCTCACAGGCATCTGCATCCAGGGTACTCCACCAGTTCCTGGATGCCATGCTACCACATGCCAGTAAGCACATTTACTTCCCCAGCACCCGTGAGGAGAGGACCATCAATATGCGTCTCTTCCACCATGTAGCAGAATATTCAGAGGTACTGGGGGCAATAGACTGCACACACATCCACATTAAAGTATCACCCAGTGAACAGGGGAGGGTCTACATAAACCACAAGGGATTCCCCTCCATCAACTGCCAGGTCATGTGCAATGCTCAGGGCATTATCATGAATGTGTGTGCTGGCAGCCCTGGAAGCTATCATGACTCCCACATCTGGCATTCATCACAGCTGTACCAGGCATTTGCCAGTGAGGGCATCCCATATAGTCATCTGGTGGGGGATGCTGGCTATGCACTGGAGCCGTGGATGATGACACCCATCAGAAATGCACACAAGCATACCATAATGAGGAACATGCACAAACCAGGATCATTATAGAGTTTGTGTTTGGGATGCTCAAGTCATGGGTCTGCTGCCTTGACATATCTGGTGGAGCCTTGCAGTACTCTCCAGCCACATGTGCACACATGTTCATAGTATGTGCTGTGCTACACAATATGATCCTGTGGAAACAGCTGCAGCAGGAACAGCATGGGGAAGGGCCACATAGCCCACAACCATTGCCAAGGTCCCCACAGGCAAAAAGGGACTCATAGGAGGAGGCCCCTGAGCCTGCCCCTGTAGGCAGGTGGAGGCATGCCCAGTATGCTCAGACCTTCGCAAAGAGGCAACGCATAGCACATACACTGACACTGTAGGGACCCCAGGGACTGACACCTCTCTCTGACTTGCACACACAGTAAAATGAATGACACACACATCACATTACCTGTAACTTACCATGTATAGGCAGTGTACTGTGTGCATCCAACATAGGCAGCCCTCAAGCACCATCCTCACAACTGCTACAGGCACAAGGTAAGTCTTCTTAACAATAAATGAATGGATTAGTATGTTTTGCAAGCATATCTATGGTAATGCTGCATACATGAAAGGGAATGGGGTGGCCTACTGGGATAGCAGGACACAACTGACAGCTATGTGGGACAGAAATGTCCGGCCAAAACTGGCCTCCACACACTATGCAGTAATACCCAAGGTGGCAAATCCCACTGCAGTATATGTGTGGGGACAACTAACTGGGAGGTCATAGGTCACAGGCATGGATGTCAGTGTGGGGGTCCCATACCCATCCCTCACACCCACACAGCAAGTCAGCTATAGAAAACCAGAGAGAAATGTCTGGTAAAGGCACACAAATGGTGGAAATGTTGAATTACCCCCTTATAGACTCACACAGTGATAGCACAGCAGGACTTGCAGTTGCAGTAAGGCTATGAAGGGTAAGAAGCCCGAAACTCATATGTATACCATTACAATCTGACCTGTGCTCTTTACTGATATGCCTGTAGTCCCCAAGACAGGGCACAATAGTATGGTAAATGGAACCAAAATGTAAAGCAAATATCAGCATAGTCTGTGCAAATGTGTACAGTTGACAGGTGTGCCCCCCATATACCCACAGAAATGCAGTAACATGTATGGTTGCAGGGAAATAGCAGCATAGCACACATTGGCAGAGCTGTACCAATACACATGAAAACATGTTGCCTGTCCACAATATGCAGGGGTCAATGAGCTATGTGTATGTATGGTTAATACTGTCAGGATCTGGCCAGCATGTTCTCCTGGCAGTCGTCTCGTAGTGCCCTAGGTACAGTGCTGTCTTTGACAGGGCCATGTGCAGATAACTGCAGTGCCAACTGTTATGCATGTCAGTCACACCCACTGCTCTGCCACTAATATACCTGGAAGTCATAGTGCTATGTGGAATATACTAAACATATAATGGACATCTTGAAGGATGTGTAGCTGAGGTGCCGATGCTTTTGTGAATATAAGTACTTTTTGGTACTGTTGCAGTGGTTATTCTCAATAATCCTTTTTTCTTATGTTTACTTTAACATATAATGGACATGCCTGCACAGTAGAATGCACTCTGTATCTACATTTATAACTCCCAACCTCTGACAGCAAGATGTCTGGACAAGGGCAGAAGTAAAAGTGGAACAAAGGCACAATGATAGCCATGTGTTGTAAATATTGCCCTTACATACTGAGAAAGTTGGTAGGGTGAGAGGTTTGCAGTAGTGGGAACTGTCTAAAGGTTATGTAGTCTGAAACAGTAATGTCATTATTTTGTAACATCACTCTTCAATGATATGTAACTAACTTGACATAAAACACAAGTTTACATAGACAGGATGAAACTTCTAGCCAAACACCTGGACAACCTGCCAAAAAATGTACAGGTGAGAGGTATGCCCACACAATGATATGACCTCTCAGGTTAGAAAGATACCACACAAGCAGGAGATCCCCAGCTGGTATATCACCAGGTTGCTTGACTCTTTACGCAGTACGTCATTACTCAACTGGTTGTAGCCACACCTCACAACTGGCCTTGTTGGGCAAGAATGTACATAGCTATCCTCATAATATTGATTTATGCATCATACAACTAGTGTTCCTCTGATAAAGCACTGTGATGATCTGAGGATGTCTGGCACTAGGTAATGACACAATACATTGCAGTGTCAGACTACATATATGTCAGAAAATGTCTGCTAAACAAACCCAGTACCCTGAGGAAAGTCCTGTGTACTCCTGAGAGGTATCGTTGTAGCACACAAAACCCTGGACTGGAGTACACCTATCTCTGGAATGGAGTCTCACTCTAACTATAGAAGGTCACCCTGGGCATGCTCCTCCACTTACAGAATCACAGGACATGTTGGAACCCACATCGGAATATATGACTGTATTGTATATATATATATATATATATATATATATATATATATATATATATATATATATATATATATGACTGTGCATGCAGACAGCTATATACATCTCAACTGTCCCACCCCCCCACACACACATCAGACAGGATTACCCTCTGCTAGCTGTAGGTGGCCCATATGTGATATATCTACATCTGTTGCATAGGTTCATAGGTTCATAGGTAGGTACTAGGCTATCAGCCCAAGGGCCTAAGTAAGCCTAGCCAACAAGGTTCCCTAGCTTATGCCACCCAAGAATGTTATTTTCCTGTGCCCTTGTCGAGCAGAGCCACCGAAGTGATCCCCGGGTGTATTTCCTATTTCCCACCCACTCATCAAGATTTTTCTTGAAGAGTGCTAATGAGGAACTTTGCTTGATACAGATGGGTAGCTTGTTCCAGAGTATAGGAAGCCTTTGGGACAAGAATCTATTCCTCTAGCATGTCCTGTTTATTGTGGTGACAAGGTTTAGGTCCCTAAAGCATGTAGCTCAGAGGGATTGGGATTTCTTTAGGTGTAGCATGTCCAACAGCTCTGGGTTTAACATAGCTTTATATGTTAGGCAGAGATTTCCTTGGAGTTGGCAATATGCTGCAGAATAAAGCTGGGACAGTCAGTGTAGGGCATCTGTTTGAGGCCAGTAATCCTCTTTGGGAGGTACTTCTGTGGCCTATCCAGCTGCTGCAGATGTCTTATCAGGTACATTCCAAAAGGGGCATTGTACTTTATAATGGGTCTAATGAGTGCCGAGTAGAAGGGAATAATTGCCTCTTTTTTCCTGGATGAAAACCCTTTTGTGATGAGGTGTGCCACATAGAAGGATTTCCTGACTACTGTGGCGATGTGATTATCAAAGGAGAGACTACTGTCAACCTATGTCCCAAGATCCTTATCATGAGACACACACACACACACACACACACACACATATATATATATATATATATATATATATATATATATATATATAGGCAACAGATAACAGCATATGTCAAGCATACACACGCACAGATGTGGGGAAGTGAGAGACAGACGATGATAGCGAGAGAGAGAGAGAGAGAGAGAGAGAGAGAGAGTGACAGGGGGCACAGACAGAGTGAGTCACCCACATGGATACCCTAAATGCCGTAAAGTGCTGTCCTGCTGTGGACTATGGCATGCCAGTTGTAAACAGTTGCACTTCCCAGCATAAAAGGTGAGCCCCATTGTGTAACAGTACTGAGGTTGGGTTTATAATATCACATCACCTACGTGTTTGTGTGTGTGTGTGTGTGTGTGTGTGTGTGTGTGTGTGTGTGTGTGTGTGTGTGTGTGTGTGTGTGTGTGTGTGTGTGTGTGTGTGTGTGTGTGTGTGTGTGTGTGTGTGTGTGTGTGTGTGTGTGTGTGTGTGTGTGTGTGTGTGTGTGTGTGTGTATGGGTGTTGTGTGTGTAGGTTTAGGTATTAGGAGGCTGTCACCATTCAGTACACTTCCCATTGCTCTACTTCACAAGATCTGCAGCTGTCATTCATCTTAGAAGTACCATTGGACACCTGTCACCCCTATAAGCTCTATAGCACATGCAATAACTGCGTAACACTATAGTACAAATAACTAGATAGTTAAGGGTTCTAATCTCAATACTGGCAACTGTGCATGTGTGTGTGCGAGAGTGAGGGAGTGTGTGTTTGTTTGTAGTTGAAACAGTTTTAGGCCATTCCCACCCACAACACTTCCCAGTGCCCCACTTTATCAGTCTTGCTGATGTCATTCCCCTTATCAGCACCTTTGGCCAGTTGTCAGCCCAGTAAGCTCCATAGCACGTGATAACTGTGTAACTCTATAATACAAATCATTAGCCTAAGCAGGGGTTCTAATATCAGATCTGGTGAATGTGTGTGTGGGTGTGTGTATATTTGTAAGAAGAAGTATTTTGATAAGTTTCCCACCCAGTGCCCTACTTTATCAGTCCTGCTGATGTCAATCCCATTATCAGCACCTTTGGCCAGTTTTCAGCCCAGTAAGCTCCGTAGCATGTGAGATAACTGTGTAGCACTATACTACAAATCACTAGCTAGACAGGGGTTCTAATATCAAATCTGGCAAATGTGCGTGTGGATGTATAACTGTGTGTGCATGTTTGTAAGAAGAAGTATCTTGATAAGTTTCCCACCCAGTACCCTACTTTATCAGTCCTGCTGATGTCATTCCACTTATCAGCACCTTTGGCCAGTTGTCAGCCCAGTAAGCTCTGTAGCACATGCAGTAACTGTGTAACAATGTAGTACAAATCACTAACTAAGCAGGGGTTTTAATATCAGATCCGGCAAATGTGTGTGTAGGTGTATAACTGTGTGTGTATGTTTCTAGGAAGTATTTTGATAAGTTTTCCACCCAGTGCCCTACTTTATCAGTCCTGTTGATGTCATTCTCATTATCAGAACCTTTGGCCAGTTGTCAGTCTAGTAAGCTCTGTAGCATGTACAATAATTGTGTAATCGGTGGTGGTGCTGCGGTAGTGTTGTCGCCTCATAGCAAGATGTTGTCCCGTTCGATTCTCAGCTAGAGCATCTTCTGTGTTGAGGCATACGTGAACGGGGCATGCCTTCATTGAAGGTTGTGCATCAGGGCTGGTAACCCGGTATGTAAAAATCCACTACCGATCATTAGCGGACCGGAGTTCCGCTGTGGCGACCCCTAACCGGGAAAACGCCGAAAGACACAAAACACTGTAGCACAAATCATTAGCTAGGCAGGGGTTCTAATCTCAATACTGGCAAGTAACTTTGTGTGTGAGAATCATATCATGTGTGGGTTGTACCATTTTGAGTTGTGTACCACCCTGTACACTTCCTGTCACCCTACATTACAAGGCCTGCTGATATCATTCACCTTAGAAGTACCTTGGGACATGGTGAATCCATATAAGCTCTGTGGTGCATCTAATAACTGCATAACACTATAATACAAATAACTAGATAGATAGGAGTGTTACTCTCAATACTGGCAACTGTGTGTTTGTGTGTGTTTGCATTGAGAATCATAGCCAGGGTGGGTTATACCATTTTGATGTGTCTACCATCCATGCCTGTTTACCACCTCCTGATGGCATTACTTTATATAGCGTGTTAATGGGATCTGCCTCACATGCAGCATGTTAAACCATTGTACAGGCCATTGCAGTCATCTGTACAGATGTCTACAGAATATTTGGATGTTTGCAACCCATATGTGTTCTGTGTCTCCTAACAATGGCCATGTATGTGATATTGTTGCCAAATAGGTAATAGTTATTGTACTGACACACATGCCAGCATCAGATATCATACCAGACTGAAACATCATGCTGATACAACTTCTGTTACCCTATCACTTGTCCAGGCTTGTAGGAGCAGTAGATGACTCCAGTTGCTATTCCTGCTGGGTTATCTCACCATCCATGAAGGCATTCACAACATTATGTATTGTAAGTGGTAGTGAGTTATGTCCCATGCATATAATCTATGTGGGGCATGTGATGTGTATGTAGCACTATAGTACATTAAAGTGGATATGTGGGTTTATGAATGTGTCCATTGCCAACTGTGTTTGTGTTACTGTATGCACATACCCTGTGCCAGTCTTTACTGTGTGCATGCAAAGGATATACCATTTTGTCTCCCTGTTCCACCCTGTGAACTCAGGAATACATACCACAAATCTGTCAAACACAGTACCATGCAAGCCCTCACCAACTGCATCAGGGTTGATTGTATGGGAAAGAAATGGCAGGGCAACAGGTGCTGACACGTGAATCAGTTGTGGTCAATACTACACAACACTGAGGTGACATGTCTGAAGGATAGCTGTCTGTGACAAGGGGTATGTATGCCTGGTCATACTGTCTGACAACAGTCTCCATCACATACTGTTGCATGCATGCATACACACCTGGTAAATGTACATATAAAGCTGTACCTTGGCTATGAAACAGTTGGTGCCATACTCCATGCTGGTAATGTCTGCAGGGCCACAGCATGCAGACACACAGACACCTGGAACACAAACAGAATACAGCAGTCAGTGGTACTAACAGCAATAATGCATCATGGTTAATAAGTTACATAAACCTTTATGTGTACCATAACAAATGCAAGCAGACAGCACCTTAAACAGTATTACATAGCTACACTGAAATATATTCACCCTGTGCATCAGATCCATATTAGCCTCTCCCTGCATCAATGAAATGGATGGCAGGGATGTGGCACAGGTATCATCATATGCACAGGGTGTGGTGTGGGTTTGCCAGAGGCCTAGGCTGGGCCATACAGTTGACATTCATGTGTGTGTGTGTGTGTGTGTGTGTTTGGAGGGCTATCCTATAGATGGGCTGTGCAGAGGTGCTGTGTGTGTGTGTGTGTGTGTGTGTGTGTGTGTGTGTGTGTGTGTGTGTGTGTGTGTGTGTCTGGAAGTGACCTGCCTGTGATACAGATGTGTTTGTATATGTATGCACACAATCACACCATGTGGCTGCCCTACACAGGGGTATGTTGGACAGCTGTGGACCGTACATGGCAGGGTGTCCAGTTCACCATCTCCAGCCATGGACATGTGAACTGGTCCTGCCAGGGGCCTCACTGGCACCACCAGGCCCAAGGTCAGATGCAGTACTGCTTTCTGATGGTGACTGCTGTCTGTTGGATCCATGTCCCTTATGGGACCAGCCAGGACCACGTGCTCATGGCCTGCTCCATTGTGATGTGGATAGCAACCCCCCTTCGGTAGTGCTGGTGTAACTGCCACTATGGGAGTGTGAAGGTGCACTGCCCCATAGACTCTCAACTGATGTTGGTGCTACCCTACATCCATGCTGCTGATGCCCATCTCCCACCACACGCTCTAGCACAGACATGCTATGCTCAAGGATTGCCAAGGTCTCACCCCACCATCTATGCATGACCTCAGTATTTTGGTGTGTGGCCTCAACAAGGTAAACACATAAACCAGGAAGAGTTGCATCCACCACCCTGAGTATTTGTCTGGGGTTGCATTCACTACATGCCTGTGCATCCATGACAGCCTGAAACATGTGTCTGGTGACACCTGCTCTGGCACTTCCCACAGCAGCTTGATGATCAGCAGTCCTCCTGCGAGCATCCCTGTCCATACACCTGTATGGGACCTCGCCTACACTCTGCCGATGCACAGTGTCTACACTCACACCTCCCATAGTCACCACACTAGCCTGTTCCATGCCACCACCTGCCAATTGTCCATCATCTGTAGCTGCTGGGGATGGGGCATGTGTGGGCATTGTGACTGTGTGCGGAGACATTGTGGATGAGTGTGGGATGCCAACCAATGGCACAGATTCAGCCCCTGACAACAACACCTGTGCCTGAATATGACCATCATTATTGCCAGTGTCTGCAGAAACACTGACATCAGATACTGAGCGGGAGGGTCTGCAACCACCATGACCACCTGTGGGGGAAAGACAACATATTTAAAGTAATACCTGCACTATAGCGTTTGCTGCTACACATGCACACGCATGCACACATATGCATGCACATGCACGCACACACATGCACACACATACAGGTGAGGTGGCAGACAGGTATTACACAGACCTCACAATAGCCAATTGGTGACATTCACAACACAGTCAGACCAATACATACACACCCTGGACAAGCCCTCGCCATCTTGCAATGCAGCCCTTTCCACTTCCTGCTATAACTTATATACACCTCTGTGATATGTGAGTAGTTTTAGTAGGCTGTGGGCCTTCACGTAGCACACACTGCACCCATGTACACATAATTGCTGTTCACCTGAATATCACAATGACAACTTCTATAGAACATACCTCTCAACTGTGCAGAGTGTTGCTGAATGTCTACATGTGTGGCTCATATTTCTGGTCTGTTCATCATAAATATTGTATTTGTCTGGCACATTACTGGTATGATATGAGGACTGGTGTCACTATTTAATAACATATTTTGAGTCTCACACTTCAAAACCTATAGTGCAGGTATGTTACAACCAAACCAGTTACATTAACAACCTTCTAAGCTTACAGTGGATATTATAAGTGTAGACACCCCTGTTAACATGCCAAGTTTGTCTGATATATAACATGAGACAACAGAAATTATGTGATAACATTTCCCAACTTTAATGTGACCTATAACCTGTGCAATCCAATTGAAGAAGAAACACGTTGGTTACGGGTAACATGTAGAAGTTGAAATACGTACAATAGGCTAGTTGCATGACTGTGCACACCCTTAAACTAATACTTTGATGCAGCACCTTTTGATTTCATAACAGCAGTCAGTCCTCTTGGGAAGGTGTGTATCAGCATAACACATCTCGACTTAGCAATATTTGTACACTCTCCCTTTCAGAAGTCCTCCAACTTTGTCAGATTGTGAGGGTATCACTTCTGTACAGGCCTCTTTAGGGCACTACACAGATTCTCTATTGGATGCATGCATGGACTGTGGCTGTGCCTTTCCAAAACGTTGATTGTTTTCTGGTGAAGACATTCTTTTATGGATTTTGATGCATGGTATGAGTCAGTGTTGTGTGGAAAGGTCTAAGTCCTCTCCATCCACAGGTTTCTAGCCGACACATGATGGTTTGGGGCCAAAAGGGACTGGTATTTTGAACTCTTCTTAATCCCCTCCCTCTTGGCTACAGGCCCACTTCCAACTTATGAACAGCAACCTTAAAGCAGGACACTGCCATCACCATGCTTCATCATGGGGATGGTGTTCTTTTGGTGATGCACAGTGTTGTTCTTGTGCCAAACAAACCTTTTGGCATTGTGGCCAAACATGCAACCTTGGTCTCATTATGCCATAACACATTTCTCTACATGTTATTGGGGGACCTGATGTAATTTTCTTGAGAAATCCACCAGACCTGGATGTTGCTCTGTGCGGGAGAAGGCTTCCATCTTCCAAACCTACCCCATAGGCCAGACATGTGGAGAGTACTGGAGATTGTTGTCACATGCAGTACACAAGTGGTACTTGCTAGTGATTCTGGCAACCCCTGTAGTGTTGCTGCTCCTGGCAGCCTCCCTCACCAGTTTGGGTCTTGTCTTTTCCACACATTTGAAGGGATGTCCAGTTCTTTGCAATGTCACTGTTGCCCCATATTTCCACCACCATGTGATCTTCACTGTGTTCCATGGTATATGCAATACTATGGAAATGTGTGTGTGCCCTTCTCTGGGCTGATACCTTTCACAAATAAGATCCCTTTTCTGCGTCATAAGCTGTATGGGAACTATGACTGTTGCTGTAGCAGGCAACTGAGTAAATTTACAATGATCCTGGTAGGACTACTGACTGTTATTTGCTGTTAATCAAAGAGTCTCTGTAATTGATGGCAGGTGTGTACCCAAGAAGACATAATGCTGTAATAATATCAAAAGCTGCTTCAGCACAGTATTAGCTTCAGCCTGTGCACACGTATGCATCTAGCTTCTTGTAAGTTTTTTATGTGTCATACTTGTTCCCCTACCGGATTTGTTTGTTTTACAATTGTTTGTACAGGTTATAGGTCACATGAAAGGTTGGAAGGGTTGGGAAATGTGCTATTGTGGTCTCATTTTTGTATGTCACAAATATCTGGCATTCTAACAGGTGTGTGTAAACCATTTATATGCACTGTATAACACTAATTTATAAAATATGTCCCTAGTTTTGGGCCTTCATCCCCCCATTTTGTCAGTCTTTGTCCAGATTTCTGGCAATGACAGGTTGTGAGGTATGCTACAGATATGTAACATCTCCTGCAAATAGGCCCCTGTGATGACTACTGTGATGCAATGCAGTTAACCCCACCACAAGTGAACATGCAGATATTGTGAAATAGCTGAGAGTAACAGTTGAGTGCATGGTCACATGCATGACCTTAACATTCCTGGGGTACTGGTGAGCCACAACAAGAAAATACTATACTCACCAGCTACAGGCTGCTGTCTCACATGCAGACCACAGGTACCTATGTAGTTGTGGGGGAGAGGTATTGTCAGCAGACTCATATTTGGCATTGATACAAGATGAATGTTACATGTCTGCACAGGTACAGTACAAGCTATGGTAGTACACAATGTACTGTCCCTCACCATAGATGTGCACTTGTGTGCATTACTAAACCCCACCCACAAATGCAGTTTGAACTGACATATGCATCTAGATACTCTATTGAAAACAATATGACTACTACATGATTACATTGATGTGCACTGTGGACTTACCTAGACACTCCTTGCCTGTTGCCTGGGTGCGACCCACCTCCACGACTGGTGTTTCATGTGTTGGTTGTTGTGTGGGGCTGCCTCAAGGTTGGCAAGGAGCTCCTCTGTTGGTGTAAGTGGGGCCTGTGTAGCAGGACCCCCACCTGTGGCAGAACAGTCCCTGGCCATGGCAGCAGCCCTTTGCCGGGCACAATGTATCAGGTCAGTTGCCCGATGGCTGACCTGATCATATGTGTGGCCATGGTGGCCCAAGGTGTTCACTCTGTGGAGAAAGTCATCCCACAGGGCAGTCCACTCCCGCAGATTTTGTCGGCTCTGGCTGAACAGCACCGCATGGTGCTGTAGTATTAGTTCTGTAATGGCTGCATTTTCTTCAGCAGTGTATGCCGACTGATGCTGCATGGCACCTAGAAGACATAAACAGGGAAACACATCACAGGACCTCAGATATTGCCCAGAGTTATTTACAGAGCCAGCACATCAATATTGCCTATCATTAGCCACCACAACCACATCATACCCCTGTCATCTATCAGCACAGTATGAACCTGCATTGCACTCCTGGTCCTGATGTGTCACATTCCCCCCAATGAGGGCCAGTACATTGCATAAACCACCATTCATCATTCACATTTGTGTAGAGGGATGACAGTGGCCATCTTCCTTGCAGATGGGATGTCAATGGTGCTCAGGCTTTACTTGCATACATTGTGTAATGGAGCTGGAAGCATATGCCTGAGTTCATGTAAGATACAGACAGGAATGTTCTCAGATCCCATGGAGACTTGCTTTTGTTGACTTTGATTAGGCAGTATGCACCTGCTCCCTGATGATGAGGGGAAGGGTGTGGGTGCTGTGCATATCCACCTACACTGATGGTGAGCCAGGGGGTTGGTGTTTGCTCTAACCCTTTCTGCAACAGGTTGCCTATAGCTATGGTGTGTGTGTATGTGGTGTGATTGACCACTGTTACAGGGCAGGTTGTGTTGTTGTCTCTGAGATTGCAGACATATATGAAGACAACCATTTGATTGCCCTTGGTAGATGTGTCCAATTTGTATTCAGAGTTAGCCTTACAGTAATCCACCTGGGACCTTCTATGCTCATTCAGACAAAGGTTGACTTGCTGCCAAGTTGGTGTCTGCTCCTACTCTGACCTGTACAGCTGACATAGCGACCGATTATGTGGTTTGTCTATTGCTGCTGTCCAGCAAAGGGGTTACTCTACTTTGGTGGAGACAGGTTTTACAGGTAAGGTATTACTGAGTCCATACAGCTATGTAGGTGGTCATATGGCTGTTTGTAGTAGGCATGGACACAAGGTCATAACATGGTTGGACACCTCTGAAATTTCAACCTGATAATCATGCTTATTCTAGTACCCATGTCTGTGTCAGGGCAATGCAACAACAAGTAGCTGTAGAACTCAAACTCTTTTGGATGCACAAAAACAGAGATTACACATGTGTGCAACATGTACAGCTTATTTACCTGACATTTTGCATCCCATGTCTGTCATGAGGCAGCCAGTTACACCTACTCATACATAGAATACCTGATATACATTTCTGTTCTATGTCAGTATGGCACACTGTATTTACACTCTTGCTGCTCAGTCATTCCTGTCAGCCTGTTAGAGCAGGACATCTGGAGGATGCTACACATATATGGGGGGCAATGGGCCAAAATTAGTGACACTTTCTTAATGTTGCTGTAACACACTTAAGTCATTTGATAGCACAGTAGCCTTTGCATTCACAGACATACCCTGGAGGATGTCCGATGCTCATATGGCAGTAATAGAGGAGAAAGGCTAGGAGTGTGTTAGTGAGGGTAGGAACTTTTAATGTTGGCAGTATGACTGGTATTGGGACATAGCTAGCTGATATGATGGACAGAAGGAAGGCTGATATGTTGTGTGTGCAAGAGAGCAGCTGGAAAGGGCATAAGGCTAGGTGTATCAGAGTCAGGTCCAAATAGTTTTATCATGGTGTGGATGGGAGGAGAAATGGTGTAGGGGTTATCCTGAAGGAACAGTATGGCAATGGTGTTTTTGGAGGTGAAAAGAGTGTCGGATAGAACAGTGGTTCCCAAACTTTTTCAATTCTTGGCTCCCTTGCTGAATCCAGGTTTTCCCAAGGCACCCTCCCCCCGGCGTGCATAAAGTGCATATTTCATTTATTTATTTATTTATTTATTTGACATTTGTTTAACGAGGCTGCCTGACTGGACTGGGAGACATGGGGAGAAAAGCTCAAAAGTATAATAAAAAGACAATTACCAAAAAAATGTGTACATTCTGCTTAACAGCATAACACTGATCTACTACGGTTGAGAGGTAAGCAAACCTAATGGCAACCTTATTAACTTTAAAACAGGGATGAAGCTTCTGACTACTCTCCAGAGGGAGTGAGATTAAATATAGCTTGGGATCTGGAAGATACAGGCACGTGGGGGTGGGAGCTCATTTATCCTATTGTAGATTGTTACTGCAGTAATGAACAAAATCCCAGGTCCACCAATACCAGACACATTAATAATTAAAATAGTGAGGATAAAAAAAAATCTTTATTCCAGAGATAAAGACAACATATCTTAAGAGATAATAAGACAGGCTTTATCAGAGCAGAAACGCTTTATCTGTTCTTTGTCTGTTTGCTCCTTTGGTGTGAATAAAGAGTCGCTTTTATCCTTCATCTCCTTAAATTATATCTCTACTGGTGGGACCTGGATTGTTTCTAAACTGATCTATTTTTTACGTGGTGTTCTTTACTGCAGTAATGACCTCAGTATTCACAGGTACACAAATATTAGTGACAGTTAGTAACTGCAGATTTCTAACATGCTGAAGTAATGTCAGTTTTTGTCAATACCCACACCCCATTTCTCTTGTTAAGTGGAGACATTTACATGTAATAGCCACTAAATGTCTCACCAATATTCAAATTGCTCAGGAGTGTAGGAATGATCAGTATACAGCAGTAACTTTAGTGGGCTTTATACATATACTGCATACCTAGGAATAAATATTCTGAGTACCAGCTTGCAGTAGTCTCAGTACTCATTAGTACATGTCTTCAAGCTGTTGGTATGTTTAGGAGGGACTGTAATCATATACAGGCAGATTCAGAGGTGTTATGTTTTGGAGGTCTTTAGGCAAGTTAATCTTTACAAACTCAGCATATGATGGGTTATGTTTATCATGATGGCCTTAGTGAGTTGTGGTGGGTGGTATACTGCTGAGAGTTTTGATGTCTGTGCTTACTGCGTGTGACATTTTTGCCTCAGGTATATGTAAGCACATCAAATGTCAGATTGTCTTTTTAATTTTTTTAAGACTATCTATTAAAAAAAACCCTGTCCAAAGTTAAAATCAAAATCATACCTAATAACTAAACATACTAAGCTTAGGTTCGGCTATTTCCCCCTACATCCCATAATGTTTATTCCCTACCATACCCCATAACTTTACACACATACTCCATGATTGTACAAAGTCTGGGGGAAAAAAAGCAGAAGCCCATACTAGGAAACTCCATTACAGGCAAAACTAAAATCCTTAAATAATCACTAATGTCACATTATAAACTAGCATACTACTACCTACAGTCCTACACAACAAACAGCAGCATGTAAACTCCTTAAAACAACCTGCACAATGAAATACTAGTTCAAACAAACATCACAACTCAAAACACACTGTATGAAAATACATTTGATCTAACCTACTACTATCATACATAAACATGCACACACAAACACATACACACACAGAATCCTTTTGGTTTTGTGCTATATAGACAGTGGTTGCTTAGTTAACTATAGTATCAATATGGCGATTCCACTTGGTCACAGTTGTGTAATGCTGAATTAGCAGGGGAGTGGAGGGAAGTCCCATATAAATGATTGACTTGAAATTCAGCAGTTTTGCTGTCTGAGATGAAGGGTTAGTTTTCCTGTGATGAGCCATAAATATATAATTAGTAGAAGTGTGACAGCCTTCTGACAGCAATTGCAATAAATGCAATAACATGAAGCTATTATGCTGAAAACCAACTTGCTGCCCACCCCAGAACATAGTGTTAGTAAGCAAAAGGTCATCTACGTGCATAATGCACTTTATATTTGGTAGTCCCCAGGGCAGACTATTTATCTACAAAGAAAAAGGAAATGCGCCTAATACAGAGCTCCAAGGAGCACCTCCAGTAAGAAAAAACAGTATCAATACAGAATTTGTTGGTAATAACTGCAAAATGTATGCTAGAAAGATCATTTTTAAACTATGAAATGACATTAGAAGAAAAGCTGCATTAATTTAGCTTGTCAACTATGAGGGTTCTGATCAACTGTTTCAAATTCTCTTTTTAAATCCAGAAACATCTCCTGCTAACAGGTCATTGCCCATATCTGAATATATCAGCTTGGTTAAATAGAGAACTGCTGTGAGAGTACTGTTTTCTTTTTGACATTTGTGACAGAAAGCATACTTTTTAAATATATATATATATATATATATGATTGGTCATAAATAATTTTTACAAGCATTATTGCGATCTGTGGCACATAGGCACTGGGACAATGCATGCAACTTTGAGATGAGAGGGAAATGGCTTACTAGTTAGATTACAAATAAAGATTAAGGGTTTATCTGAGATTAAGCATCAGTTTTTTTTGCATATTCCTGTAAAATAAAAGAGAAATTATTGTACTATAGTATGGATGGATATTGAGGGTCTTATTGTCTAGTTTGCATTGAATTACATATTTGTGGGTGGAAGAGGGTACATAACTGTCTCTAATAGTAGTCAGCATGACAGAGGTTATATTAGAAACTAAGTTTCTAAGACATTACTCCAGGTTAGAGATGTTTTACAGTTTTCCAAATTTTCTCTTGATTTGCAAGATGTGTAGTGTTCAAATTCCTGTAGTATTCTGATTTAGTGACACTTGTTTTTTTATTTTAAAGCAATGTTTGAGTTGCTGACAGTCATGTACCTCTGTAGTGTTCTACAAATCCCTGTCCATTATTTCAATACTTTTGCTACATAACACACAAGCTTGTCCCCCCCGGGGGAGGGGGGGGGGATTATAATTTAGTGAATGTGATTTTAACCATTTCAAATTGCTGTCAATTTTAACTGTGCTTAGGAATTCAACATGGATTTTCACACACACACACACACACACACACACACACACACACACACACACACACACACACACACACACACACAAGCACGCACACACACAGACTTCTCTGAAAGTTTCCTTGCCTGCATGGAGTCTTCATTCTTTCTGGCTGTACCCGCCACAGGTCCGATTCTTGTTCCCCGAACATAATCCATTCGTTGCCATTCCCACTCGCATTTGAGCAGCCACAGCCAGCTGGAAATGTGTGAGCTCCTCGCTCAATTCTGACAGGCTGGTAGTCCTGACAGATGTGATGTCATCGTGCACGTGATGATGTCAGCTCAAACAGAGCGAAAGTTAAAAAACAAAATAAAAAATCGTAAATGAGGGGTATTAGGTCATGACACCCCTGTGAGGAAGCCGCGGCTCCACACTTTGGGAACTCCTGGGATAGAGTGGTGTTAATGAAGCTGGACATTGATGGTGTAATGATGACTGTTGTTAGTGCATATGCTCTGATAGTTGCGTGTTCGATGGATGAGACAGAAAAATCTTGGAGTGAGTTGGATGAAGTGTTGATGACTGTACCCAAGGGTGAGAGAGTGGTGATTGGAGCAGATTTCAATGGGCATGTTGTTGAAGGGAACAGAGGGGATGCAGAAGTGATGGGTAGGTATGGTGTTAAGCAAATTAATGCAGAAGGTGAGATGGTGGTGGAGTTTGCAAAAGGATGGACATGGCTGTGGTGAATACATATTTTAACAAGACAGAGGAACATAGGGTGACATACAAGAGTGGAGGAAGATGCACACAGGTGGATTATCTCCTACGCAGGAAGGCCTGTTTGAAGGAGAATGGAGACTGTAAATTGGTGACAGGGGAAAGTGTATTTAGGCAGCATGGAATGTTGGTCTGTGGGATAACAGTGATCAAGAAGAGGAGGAGGAGTGTGAGGGCATCACCCAGGATCAAATGGTGGAAATTGAAAAAGGGTGATTGTGAGGTTAAGTTCAGGGAAGAGTTAAGACAGACAGTGGGTGGCAGTGAAGAGTTACCAAATATCTGGGTAACTACAGCACAGCTAGTAAGAGAGATGACTAGAAGTGTGCTTGGTGTGACATCTGGACAGAGGAAGGATTTCAAGGGGACCTGGTTGTGGAATGAGGAAGTACAGGAGAGTATACCGAGAAGAGGTTAGTGAAGAAGAAGTGGAATTGTCAGAGAGATGAAGAAAGTAAACAGGAGTATAAGGAGATGAGGTGCATGGCAAATAGAGAGGTGGCAGAGGCTAAGGATAAGGTATATGAAAGTTTGTATGAAAGGTTAGACACTAAGGATGGAGAATAGCACCTGTACCAATTAGCTAGACAGAGGGACTGAGCTAGGAAGGATGTGCAGCAGATAAGGGTGATAAAGGATAATGAGGGAAATGTACTCACAAGTGAGGAGAGTGTGTTTAGCAGATGGAATGAGTACTTTGAGGGTCTGTTGAATGAAGAGGATGGGAGAGAGTAGGTTGGATGATGTGGTAAATCAGGAAGTGCAACAGATTAGTAAGGAGGGAGTAAGGATAGCTATGAAGAGGATTAAGACTGGAAAGGCTGTTCCAGATGACATACCTGTGGAAGCATGGAGGTGTTTAGGTGACATGGCAGTGGTCTTTTTAACCAAATTGTTTAATGTAATCTTGGAAACTGAGAGGATGCATGAGGGGTGGAGAAAAATTGTTTGGTTACTGATTATAAGAATAAGGGTGATGTGCGGAGCTGTAGTAACTACAGAGAGATAACACTGATCATTCACAGCATGAAATTATGGGAAAGAGTAGTGGAAGCTAGGTGAAGAAGAGAGGTGAGGATTAGTGATCAGCAGTATGGTTTCATGCCAGGAAAGAGCAGTACAGATGCGATGTTTGCTCTGATAGTATTGATGGAGAAGTACTGAGAAGGTCAGAAGGAGTTGCGTTATGTCTTTGTGGACTTAGATAAAGAATATGACAGGGTGCCTAGAGAGGAGTTGTATGAGGAACTTAGGAGTGTTGGAGGAACCTGTAAGAGTGCTACAGGATATGTGCAAGGGAAGTGTGACAGCTGTGAGTTCTGAGGTGAGAGTGACAGGTGCATTTATGGTGGAGGTGGGATTATATCAGGCTGCAATTCTGAGCCCTTTCTTATTTGGAGTGGTGATGGGCAGGTTGACAGACAAAATCAGACAGGAGTCCCCGTTGACTGTGATGTTGGCAGATGACATTGTGATCTGTAGTGAGAGTAGAGAACAGGTTGAGGAGACCCTGGAAAGGTGGAGATATGCTCTACAGAGGGGAGGAATGATGGTCAGCAGGACTAAGACAGAATATATGTGTATGAATGGGAGGGAGGATAGAGGAATGATTTGGATGTAGGGAGTAGAGTTTGCAAAGGTGGATGAGTTTAGATACTTGGGATCAACAGATTAGAGTAATGACATGTGTGGGGGACAGGTGAAGAAGAGAGTATAGGCAAGATGGGAAGGGTGGAGAAGAGTGTCAGGAGTGATTTGTGATAGATGAGTACTTCCTATTGTTTTGAGACCAGAGTTAATGGCTAGAATTTACAAGTATAATGTCTTTATTGCTCTGACTTCCTGACCAACTGCAAGATCAGAAAGGCTGTTACACTCTGAGTTTCTGTTAGCCCTGGAAATAGAGAATAATGATGTAATCTGAAATAAGTCAGTGGAACTGTATTATCAATTTATGAACAGAGAGAGAGAGAGAGAGAGAGAATCAGGGCATTTTGCATTTGTTTTCAGAACTGACAACATCACCAGCACTGCCTTGCTCTATACGTAAGTTTATTTTAGAACTGTGTTTGCTCTTAGATATAGAGAGGAAATAGGAAGTCTAGTCTAGCTGTTTTCTGTATTAATGTCAGAACGTTTCTACTGTATTATTTGAAGCATTTCTCTGTGATCTCTGAACTCTTGACTAGCACTGTGTAGTAAGAGGTGTTGTCTTGCGCTCTTATTATTTATTATTAAATATTTTTAAACCTTTCAACTGTTGCTGTTTTATGTAGAGATAATTTAAGATCTAGAGTACATTGCATGTATATAGTGATACTGTACAAAGCCACTCAAAGTAAGTTTTGCTGCTCAATCATACTTACCATTTGGATAATAATATTGCACAGTAATAATTGGACACCCTTTGATAAGGGCCTTATTAGTAGCTGATATTAGAGGTTGGTAGCAAGTGGTACTACTGTATAGTCTGGGCAGAAGGGGTCATAGCTGGAGACCCTGTGTCAGTCTTCCCCAGGAGTGTCTGTGTGTTGGTATATAACTCATATCTCAAAGTGTGTGTGTGTTTCAACTACTTGGGCAGGGACACAAAGCACTGGTTGGACAGAGAGGGTGCTGGAGGTTTTAGCTTGACCACTAGGCTGAAATCTGGACCCTATAGCTGTGCCAGTGGGGAGTCTTATTGGGGATCTGGTGAGAAAGGGAGAAACCAGCCCCAGACTGACTGTAATCTCTGTGTGCTCTTAAGGGAAATTGTACTTTACTGTGTGTGTGTTTGTTATCCTTTCCAGTGTGGATGCCTCTCACTGGTGTTAGTGATGAGGATTGAGGTTCCTTGATTGTTGGGCCAGTGCACGGACATCACATATTAGCACGCAGTGAATATTTAGAGTTCAGATCACAATTGTTTTATTTCTTTTGTGACCTTAGTTAGTCAGGGAGAGGAGGCAAGCATGTCAGCAGAGGAGTATGGAAAGCTGACAAGGAGCCAGTTGGCTGAGATGTGCCAGGCTAAAGGACTGGTGCAGGGAAACCTGACTAAGGCAGACATGATTGCAGCTTTAGTCAGAACTGCATCAGAAAACAGCAACCAGGAGGATGATCAGACTGACTGTCGAGATGCACAACACTCAGGGAATGGATAGCTCAACCTTTGTGCAGAGGACTTAAAAATACATCTGGAGTTAAAGAGACTTGAGTTGGAGGCCAGGCATTTGGAAATGGAAACTGTGGAAAAGGGCCAGCAGAGGCAGGATGAAAAGGAGATGCTGACTCTTCGCCAGAGTAATGGAGGTAATGAGGAATGGAGTAACTGGACCCCAGAAGCACAAAAGGTCAGTAAATTTCTTCTGCAGTTTACAGAGGGGGATAATTTTGATAGTTTCATTCATACGTTTGAGAGATTATGTGAACAGTATGATGTTGACCAAAGGCTCTGGGTACGGTTCCTGACCCCCTTACTCCATGGTAAAGCTGTACCTATTTTGTCCAAAATGCCTGATGTTGACTGTTTTAATTATACTGCTGTTAAGAATTGTTTGTTAAAATTCTTTAAACTAACACCTGAAACTTATAGGAAAAAGTTTTGTGAGCATAGACACAAGGCAGATGAAAATGTGTGTGAATATGTTGCTGAACTGAGCACTTATTTTCATAGGTGGGTGAGTGGATGTCAGGTCACCATTTTTGAATTGTTGGCAGACCTTTTGGTGAGGGAGCAAGCTTTTAGCACTTTGCCTGAGGACATGAGGATCTGGTTAGCTGACAGACAATGTGCTACTTCAGATGAGTTGGGGAAGAAGGGAGACCTATACCTAGCAAGTAGGGCATCCCTGTACAGGAAAAGGACCCCAAGTACTGCTCATGGATCTAAAGGAACCCAAACCCATGGTGGGCAGCCCAGACTGCCCCAACAGAATCTGCCAGTAGCAGAGGATGCCACTAGTCCAGATACACGTCCAGGACCTAGAGTTAAATGTTTTGAATGCAACCAGTAGGGCCATGTGACATACAGATGTCCATGGAGGCAAGGTGGGGAACAAAAGGTGAGGTAGCCAGCAAGTGGGAAAGACAAAATGCTAACAGTAGGTTGTCCTGAAACAACAAGTGTACCAAACTACCACAAGAGGTTATATTCTATCATAGTGAATGGCGAAGAGGCCATTGCTAAGAGAGACACAGCCTCTGACATAAGCATTGTGAAGCCTGCAATGGTTACACAGGAGGGCTACTTGCCTGGGCAATCTACTCCAGTCAGAGCTTTAGGGGGAATCTCATTCTAAATACCTTTGGCTAGGGTTCATCTTGACTGAGAGGGTGGAAAAGGAAGCCAGCAAGTAGGTGTGTTTGAGGATATCCCTGCAGATGTCCTGACAGGGAATGATTTTGAAAGGGCAGTACCATGTGCTTGTGCAGTTACCCGCAAACAGGCTTTTGGAGATAAGCAGGTGAGTCTAGTAGCCTGGGTGAGACCCAGACAGACCGCATACTTCCAGCTGGGACTGGTGAGGTGGTTACTTCAGGGAAGGAGCCACCCTGCAGCAGTGAGACTGAAGGTGAGCCATAGCTGCTTGTGGGTACTGATGTTTCCTTGGACAGAGGTACTGCAAGGGTAGAGGTGAGTAGTAGTACCCAGGCTGACAGTGAGGTTCTGCTGTCAGTGGATACCAGACTTCTTGTGGAAAGGGAGCTAGGAAAAGTTACAAAAAGAGAGTTGAGAAAGGCTCAGCTCTCAGACCCTACATTGCAAGGCCTGAAGCAGGTAGCTAGTGAGGAACCTGATTCTCAAGAGTAGGGGGAATCTGTATACTGGGACAAAGGGTTACTGTATAGAGAGTGGACCCCTGAGGGAGGGCTAGAAGGTGAGATGGTATAGCAATTGGTAGTGCCTAGAGTCTACCATCTGCCACTTCTAGCCATAGCCCATGATATTCCCTTTGCAGGTCATATGGGCATAAAACATACAAAGAGATGTATTATGCAGAACTTTTATTGGCCTGGAATTTCCAGAGATGTAACCAGGTACTGCAGGACATGTGCACAATGCCAAAAGGTAGGCAAGGCAGGAGACAAGGTGAGAGCTCCTTTGATGCCTTTGCCTGTGATGAAGAGCCATTTTAGAGGGTAGTTATGGATATTGTGGGGCCTCTGAGTACCCCAAGTTCCACAAGGAAAACGTATATCCTAGTGGTAGTAGATCATGCTACAAGATACCCTGAGGCAGTGTCATTTTCCTCTATCGAAGCAGAGAAGGTAGCAAATGCTTTGTTAGAGATTTTCACGAGGGTTGGTTTCCCAAAAGAAATACTGACTGACAGAGGTGCCAATTTCATGTCAGACCTGCTAGCTTGTCTGTGGAAGTACTGTGGGGTGAAGCACCTGAAGACCCCCCCCCACCATCCCCAGACTAATGGCCCTGTTGAGAGGTTAAACACTACACTCAGGTCCATGCCATGGCCATTTTCAGACCAGTTCAAGAGGGAGGGAGACAAATATTTGCCCCATCTGTTTTTTGCTTATGGAGAGGTTCTCCAGGAATCCACAGGTTTTTCACCCTTTGAGTTGTATGGGCATAGGGTGAGGGGACCTCTAGATTTAATTTGTGATGAGTGAGAAGGTGAGTGTGAACCTCCCAAGGAGTCTGTTGGGGCATATGTCCTAAACCTCAGGACAAGGCTCAGGGAACTCATGGGTTTGGCCCGGGAGAACCTGGCAGAAGCCCAACAACAGATAAAGGTATGGTTTGACAGGAATGCTCAAACTAGAGAGTATGCTGGAGGGCAGCAGGAGAATCTGGCAGAAGCCCAACAACAGATAAAGGTATGGTATGACAGGAATGCTCAAACTAGAGAGTATGCTGGAGGGCAGCAGGTAATGGTTCTCATTTCTGTCAGACACAACAATCTGCAAGCAGCTTTGTAGGGACCCTACAAGGTGGTAAAAAAGGTAAGTGATGTTGACTACATGGTGGAACTGCTAGGCAGGAGGCAGGGGCACAAGTTGTACCATGATAACATGATGAAACCTTACCATAATAGGGAGGCCCTTGTGCTGAGTATTTGCAGTGGCTTGCAGGAGGAGTCTGAGAGATTTGGTGACTGTTCTTCTCAGTGAGGCTCGGACTGACACCTCAGTGGAAGGAGTAGCAATGTCCCAGCAGTTATCTCCTACCCAAGTTTGAGAAATCTGAGCAGTGTTACACGTGTTTGGGGACATGTTCACTGGGAAACCAGGGTGCATCCACCTGGTGCAGCACCAGGTGGATACAGGACCCCAAAGGTTTATTAGGCAGGCCCCTTATAGTGTGCCTGAGAGAGTCAAACAGATTCTGAGGGAGGAGATACCAAAAATGTTGGAACTAGGGGTAATTCAAAAGTCCAACACTCTTTGGACCTTCCCAGTGGTGCTGGTACCAAAGAAGGATAGCAACACCAGGTTATGTGTGGACTACAGGAAATTAGTCACACAAAGTCAGATGCTTACCCCATGTCTAGGGCAGATGAGGCCCTAGAGCAGCTGGGTGGGTCTAAGTATCTTACAAACATTGATCTTTCCAAGGATTATTGGCAGGTGCCCTTGTCTCCCAGTGCTAGAAAGAAGTCAGCCTTTGTGACTCCTTTTGGCTTGTATGAGTTCACAAAGATGCCCTTTGGGATGCAAAATGCCCCAACAACTTTCCAGAGGCTGGTAGATCATATCCTGCCAGGAGCAGGAGGGTTTGCCATTGCTTACCTAGATGATATTGTTGTCTACAGCCATTCCTGGCAAGAGCACCTTCAGCATGTCAGGGATGTGCTGGGCAGACTACAGAGAGCAGGGTTGACCATTAAGCCCAGCAAATGTCAAGTGGGTATGGCAGAGGTCTCCTACCTGGGACATACAGTGGGGAGTGGTACAATCAGGCCAAAACCTGCCAAAGTGGAAGCCATTCAGGCATGGCCTGCACCTGTTACCAAAAAGCAGGAGAGGGCATTCTTAGGGACAGCAGGGTACTACAGAAAGTTTGTCCCCAGTTATAATACCATAGCTGCTCCCCTCACAGTCCAGACAAGGAAAAACAGGCCAGATAAGGTAGTGTGGACCCCAGCATGTGAGCAGGCATTCCAGAATCTTAAAGAAGCTTAGGGAGGACCCCCTGTGTTAGCCAGTCCAGATTACAGTAAAGAATGTGTTGTGCAGTTGGATGCTTTGAACCATAGGGTGGGGGCTGTACTTAGCCAGATTTCCTCAGAGGGTGAAGAGCACCCAGTGGTGTATCTCAGTTGTAGGCTCCAACCCAGGGAGGAATGCTATGCAGCTGTAGAAAAGGAAGGTCTAGACATAGTGTGGGCACTGCAGAAACTTCAGCTTTATCTTTATGGAAGAAACTTCACTGCTGTAGTTACAGTCCACAATCCCCTAGCATGGTTACACAGAGCCAGCCAGCAAAATGCCAAATTGCTAAGATGGAGCCCAGGGTTGCAAGTATATGATATGTCAATGCAGCACTGCAGTGGGATTAGCAATGCCAGTGCAGATGGGGATGGGGTAAGGTATACTCAGATAGACCTAACCCTCTTAAGCAATGTTTCTCAAGGGTCACTTGAAAAACTAGCTTGAGTTCCCCTGGGGGAAGGTATGTGAAATTATGTGAAGGCTGCCATCATAGCCAGATAGAATTTTGTAGATAATTCTGTCATTTGTAAATATTAATGAAAGCTACATGCTTGTTCTCTTAAATATAAGAAAATTATGGTAAATGTTGAACTTATAAAATGTAACCATACTGCACTCTGCTGGAGGAAAGCTGATAAGTCAAGCATTGTATAATTGTTTGATC